>NC_090696.1:60175008-60478039 GCF_040954835.1 Lepisosteus oculatus
GATCATGGGGCCTTTACAAAATCAAGGGGCTCAAGGACAGAATTATTGCTTAGCAAACATGTAACCACTGTCCTACGTAACTGAAGCACGGCAGTACTCTGTACACGACTGAACTTTGACATTTCATTTTTAACTCGAAAGAAAATCTTCCTTGAGAAAAGACCTCAAAAAGGCAATAAAAGTTAATAAATCATTCCAGAAAAGGCTGAATGGAGGTCCTTAGTTTCAAACTCTTGTAATTACACAATTTTACTTGGGTCTCTAATTACGGTAGTCAGAACGTGTGTAAGATATACTGAATTAAATTATCACAAATATAACTGCTTCAGTCATTTTGTTTTGTTTTTCCTTAACTTACAAACTACTATAGATGTATATTCACTCAGGCTGATGTAAAACCTGCAATTCTCAGTATTTGAACAAAGACACTCATCCCTGCTTCACTCAAACCACAAAGAAGAAAAAGTTCTAATTACTCTTACTAGCTAAGCTATTTAGTAAAGCTATTTATCAAGCTAGTTTTTTTTCCTAGTTTTGACTCGAACCATTAAGATGCTAAAATTAAGAACATTGTATTTCATAGCTTTCCTGCCCCAACCCCTTATTATGAACTAATTTCTTTTACATTTTAATCCTGTGTTAAAACTGAAGAGCACATCATCGAGTCTCTTTCTACAGACACCCAGGTTAATCAATATTAAAGACTCAAACTACTCTATGCATCGGTTTTGTGCACGTTGTCAAAAAACAAAACTGAGCTAAAAAGGAGAAGCACACAAGAGGGCACAGTGAGTGAACCCCAGCTTGTGGGAGGGCCTCGGGCCCTACTCATTAAGAGAACAGGAAGCAGAGAACAGTGGCTCGTTCCTTGGGAAAAGAAAGGGAAGTGTCACCTGCTTGACCGCCCCTTGGCTGATCATCTTGAGCTTCCGCACTTCCTTGAGCACAGCCTCGCACTGAAGCCATGGCGAGCAGTTCCTCATGGCCCCTATCCTGAAGTGGCCAGGAGGGCAGTCCCCGTACAGGTGCTCATGCAGGTTGCTGCCCTGGTATAGTGAGTCCAGGTAGAGGTAGATGAGGACGTTGGCACACAGCAGAGCGCCAAGACAGATGAGCACCGCTGGCACCCCCCCATGAGAGCCGCCACCCTTGACCATGGTTTCATCTTCCTGTGCTGGAGGCCGAAACCTGCAGAGACATTCCACCACGTCAGCTACACTATGCATTTCGACGGCAGCAGCTGGAAGTCCTGCTTGTCTGTTGGATCACATTAACTAGGCCATCCTATCCATCTCAGATCAACACACCTGACAAAACTAAGGGAAGCTTGCCCTGTGGTCTTGCAGGTCCTAATGCCCCAGTATAGTGACGAGGACACTATACTGTAAAAATGGCGCCATCCTTTGCATGAGACGTAAAACCGAGGTCCTCTATGTGGTCTCTGTGGTCATTTAAAATCCCAGAGTAGTGATGTTACCCCAGTGTTCTAGCCAAATATCCCTCTGGTCTTTACCAATCATGGCCTCCTAATGATCCCCATCTATGAACTGGCTTCATCACTCTGTTCTCCTATCCACTGATAGCTGATGTGTGGTGAGAGTACTGGAGCACTATGGCTGCTGTCACATTATCCAGGTGGGTGCTGCACATCGGTGGTGGAGCCCAAATCACCCGTATAGCGCTTGAAGTGTCCAGAAAAGCACAAGTGTAAGGATATTATTATTGTGAGATTATTATAAAACTGACCAAAACACAGAGCTACTCCTGTAAAATTCTTGCAGTGCTCTACTGACATGCTTAAAACACTATGAAATTGATTTTGGCACCCAGTGACCCTTCCTGAATGCATTTCTTCTTTTAATTCACAGTCATTCCAATCAACTAATTCTGTGTCAAAAAGATATGGTGTCTCAAAGAACAAAAGTAATGCTTTCCCTCCTGAATATTTGATTTTGAATACCTCAATACATGAGTGGCTAAAGTAAAAATCATTTTAGGAAGATCTGGTTAAAGTCACTTTACAAGAAGTAAATTAATTTAAAAGCCTGTGTTCAATGATATAGCATTAATACGTTTTAACATTGTTACAATATCTTATTCTCCATTGTACCTTCAGGGCCATTTTTTAAGAGTGAAAGAATGATACCTCAGTCAAAATACTCAGTAAACTCTGAATATCAGTGGTTTTCTTTTAAAAAAGAAGATTAAATGTGAGAACTCTGGAATAATAATCTTGACTGACATGAAATGATCCCAATTCCTTTGGCCTGCTGTGTTTGCCTGATATTCACGATATAAATCGTGCAAACGTTAGTTGATTTAATTGTTAGAACAAGTGTCAGCAACTGGAGATAACATATTAATCCGATTCTCTCTTTCGTTCTTTAAATACAGGGATCTACCGCTTTTGGGTGATTACGCATATTATTATGAAAAAACGTACCTTTTACAGTTCAGAACGTTTTACGATACTATTAAACTAACACATTGTCAATCGAGATTAAAATGAAAAGCCAAATGTTTTAATTTCCACACCTGTGAAAGCATATTGAAGATGCGTAGCATATTACTAGACATTTAAGGCTGACACTGGGTGATTTACAGTGCCTGCAACTGAAATAAAAAGAAATCATTCAAAATTGTGTTCACATGAAGGGCGTACCCGTTTCCCTGAATTCTGTTCCCCCACAAAAACATTACAGAGCATAAGACACAGAAGACGTGCGATGCGAGTGGTTCTGATTTAGCACCGAAAATATGACAGCTTTATTTACACTGTGGTCAAAGAAACAAAAAAAATGTAATTAATTTGTTTTGAAAATTAAAAACATGTACATTTACTTACTTTCATGTAACTCAACGATCCTTGTCTTATAATGCTCTTTGTCTAATCCTTATCAAACAACGCTGCTACACTTTAAAATATCACCTTACTCACAACCTTACAACACCTACTACCCTCTCAACCGGATGCATTAGCCGGAAAAAAAAAAAGGAAAGCGGAAAATACAGCCTCCCCAGATTCGTTTCATCGCCATCTACTGGACATTTCAAGACTAAACCACTCAACTTCTTAAATCCTATCGCTGTTAATAAATTCATTCATTCAAGGATTTCATTCTAAATTTTATTTTTAAATAATCATCCGTATATACACATTTTTGAGATAATGACATACTTGTGTTGAGTAGTTTTATCATAGTTTTACCAGTGAGCCATTTTACCACAAATATTGTTACTCCTTTTTACTGTGGAAAAAAAAAACAGTTAATATTAATTATACAGTGTAAATTATATTTCCTGAATGCCCAATATAGATGACTTTCATTCCCTTGTGGGTAATATCGTTTACCAAAGTAGAGTAACTGTTTGTATAGTTTTACTGTAACTGTAGCTACTAATACATTTACAGTAGTTTAACAGACCTTTCCCTTTCATAATCACTATTTTAATTACTCCAGTTCAAATCATGTATTTTTTTAGGTGAATCAGTTCCAATCAGGTATTATATCACTTTACTGTAGCATATTTACTGTAGATGTATGCAGTAGATTAATTTACATTTTTTTAAAATTTCTGGCTGTATTTAAGCTGTATTCAGTGTGGTAAGGAGGAACAAATTAATATTAATTGCTATAAATGTAGATGTTCTGGGGACTATGGTTTCTATTTTCTAACATACCTATTACATAATATTTTTATAGTTATTGGAAGTGGCAATGGAGGTGTCTAGGGGCAATGTTTAACACCTGGCTAATGAACACTTGCGGTTCTAGGAATCTTCAAAGTGAGAAAGGAGCTGAAGTGTTTACTTAGTTGTGCTGGGTGTGAGACATATTGAACAAAGGAGTTATCTAGTTTACATTGGTTAACTTAGTTCTGGGTAAATGATTCAGCGTTCAATAGTTGGTGAATGCCGGATAAAAACAGGTAGGGTCAGGCTTTAAAAATCCCAGAACATTTCTTGAAAACAGGAGGGGTATTAACCATGTGTCTTGGCCAAATCCTCCCATCCCCGGCCTTTACCAATCACAGCATCTTAATAATCTCCATCTATGAACTGGCTTCATCACTCCGTTCTCCTCTCCACTGATAGCTGCTGTGCAGCGAGCAGATGGGCACACTTTGGCTGATGTCGCATCGTCCAGGTGGGTGCTGCACATTGTTGGTGGTGGTGGGGAGTCCCCATTACATGTACAATTTTAATTATTATAACTTCTTCTTCCTCTCACTGGATATTTTTCAGCAGTATCTTGTAAATCCAGATCTACTGGATCTACTTTACTTGAAGCACCTTACGAAGGATGTGTGCAGTGCCCATTCGTGTGATCTTCTGCACTTTGCCTGCTGATGGATGGCCTGGAAGCAACAAAAGGTTATTATCAAATCCCTTTTTTGAGTGTCCCTAATGACTGGCACAACTCTCGTCTCCACATTCCACATCCTGCTGATCTCAATTTGCAAGTGCTTGTATTTACTCCGTTTCTCCATTTCTTTCATCATGATGTTCGAGTCGTCTGGAATGCCTATATTGTTCAGTAGGCATGTTTTCTCTTTCTTGTCATGCTGCACAATGTCAGGACGGTTTGCTATTATGATTATTATAATGAATGTCTGTAAGTCAGACTCCCCCCTAAAAGGATGTACATATCACTGCACTACTTCCATAAGCCTAGCTGTGATCTGTGCAATCTGTATCAAAATCTTCCTTGGTGTCTGTGTGTGTACCCTTACTCCTTTTGCAGTCCTCGCAAAAAGAAAATCCATCCACCTATCATGTGGTTTGGATAGTTTCAGAATGGAAAAGCACAAGCCAGAAACTCACTCTCTCATCAGCAGGGTCCTCTTGTCGGCACGCCCGTCTCCATTTGGTGGTTTGAACCAAATCTTTGAGCTGACGTTCCCATTAAATGCGACCGAGAATACTCCAACCGGCGGGTTGCTCCGCTTGCTGTCGGGGAGAGAGGAGAACAAAGTAATGTAGCCAATTCATAGAGGGGGATTATTAGGAGGCATAGGAAATTTGGCTAGGACGCCGGGGTTACACCCCTACTCTTTTTGAGAAACACCCTGGGATTTTTAATGACCACAGAGAGTCAGGACCTCAGTTTTACGTCTCGTCCAAAAGATGGCACTTGTTTTCAGTATAGTGTCCCCGTCACTGTACTGGGGCATTAGGACCCACATGGACCACAGGGTGAGCGCCCCCTGCTGGCCTCACTAACACCTCTGCCAGCAGCAACCTTAGTTTTTCCCAGGAGATCTCCCATCCAGGTACTGACAAGGCTCACACCTGCTTAGCTTCAGTGGGCTGCCAATTGTAAGTTGCAGGGTGACATGGGTGCTGCTGGAAGAGGTGTTAGTGGGGCCAGCAGGGGGCGCTCACCCTGTGGTCCACGTGGGTCCTAATGCCCCAGTGTAGTGACAGGGACACTATACTGTAAACAGGTGCCGTCCTTCGGATGAGACGTAAAACCGAGGTCCTGACTCTCTGTGGTCATTAAAAATCCCAGGGCGTTTCTCGAAAAGAGTAGGGGTGTAACCCCGGCGTCCTGGCCAAATTTCCCATTGGCCTTAACCAATCATGGCCTCCTAATAATCCCCATCTATGAATTGGCTTCATTACTCTCTGCTCTCCTCCCCACTAATAGCTGATGTGTGGTGAGCGTTCTGGCGCACTATGGCTGCCGTCGCATCATCCAGGTGGATGCTGCACATTGGTGGTGGTGGAGGGGAGACCCCATTACCTGTAAAGCGCTTTGAGTGGAGTGTCCAGAAAAGCGCTATATAAGTGTAAGCAATTATTATTATTATTATTATTATGGGTGCTGACAAGCCAGAAACTCACTACTTGTACAATAATAAGGACCTTGAACAGGTAATCTACAGTAGTTGTCTTGGATGTTCATCTTGCAGTGAAGCCTGGGAGTGAGAATGCACTCAATTGCACACACATATAGAAGGATTTCAATGCAGATTATTAAACAAGAGGGTGAGATCTGGATTATTTGAAGGGTCAGAATGTGTTAGGTCTTGTGGTGGAAGATGAGACTGTTACTATGACATGACTCCACAGGATTCCCAACAGCTGTCCAGTTCTTCTCATCAAGACCCCTGCCCTTTGTCCCTTGGGCCTACCTGAAAGATGATGGATTGAATCCTGGGTGTAACCACTCATGTCTGAATTGTGCTGTTATAGTATAGAAGGGGACAATTCACATACAGTATGCCACATTGTTGCTGCAGTCACTGTTATGTGAGCACACTATGTTTAGTTTGTACTCACAACATTGTTGTACTAATGTTTTGTATACCATGTTACAGCAAAAATGAGTCTTAACAGTGGGGAGTCATTTTGTGGGAGTTCTGTGATGTAGTGAATAAAGGGCAGACATGTGCCAAACAAGTCTGCTGCCCCTCTCTGCCTATCTGCAGCATAGCTCTTAATGTAAATCTCCAAGACTCCCAGTGGTCCAGTTCCTCTATATCAAAGGACTTTCTGATGTTGTGAGCTTGCATGCTGCTTGTCAGGGCTGTGAAGGTTGGGCTTTGGGACTCGCCTCAGAGAAGCCGATCAAGTCCCAGGTTCATCTGCGCACTCCGTACAGAACAACGGTGTGTCTAGACTGGTCCACAAGATGGTTAGATAACCCTCCATCTGTTGTTGAAGTATTGTTGACTATTGTTATAAGGTGGCAGATGCCTTGTAAAACCATTGCATTGATCTCCTAAAGCAGGTTGTGCAGAAGTAATTTGCCATGGATTACATTACACCATCTGGCATAGGAGCATTCAAAAATCCACTTCACATGGGCGAGCCAAAAGTGATCCCCCCAGCTCTAGTCATACTATTTTTTTGCTGTTGAATTCCTGTCCCTATTCTTCTTCCTTAGACAGGACAGTCACTGTGAAATTATGCTGTATACTGTAACACAATAGGGGTTCAGGCAGGCGCCCACACCCCACACCATCAGGGGCTTGAACCCAGGACTCCTGCGTCACTCAGCAGGGACCCAGCCCGGTGAGCCAAAGAGAGATCTCCCTACAGCCCGGTAGCTGTAGTCCTGCTATCACAGGGAAGGGCGGTGACGTCACCGCTCTGGTAAGCCGGCTCTTACACACCCTGATAGCCGTATGCATTACACTCTCTCCCGCTTAACTCGCCATCCCCGGCAAAGGGCTATCCCACCCCGCTCCTGACACCAATGTAATGCAACAGGGGTTGAGGCTGGCACCCTTACCAGATTAGGTCAGCCCCACACCAACAGTGGCTCGAACCCAGGACTCCCACATCACTCAGCAGGGACACAGCCCAGTAAGCCAAAGAGAGATCTCAGCCCAGGGGCTGTAGTCTTGCTATCACAGGGAAGGGCGACAACGTCACTGCTCTGGTAAGCCGGCTCTTACACACCCTGATGCCCGTATGCGTTACAATACTCTTCACAGATGGTGAAACACAAAGGCAAATGTGTAAATAAACCAGCAACCAGTTTCATTACTTGCAACTGAAACCTTTTGACAGAGTGCAAAGCAATCACTTCACGAATGGGTTTTTAAAAAACCTGTTCTACAGGTCCCACCCCAATGACTTGCACATTCTACATTGTCCAATCTCTAGTCACCAGTCGGACACTAAACTAAATGGTGCTTTAGATGACATGAATACTGCTCCATGGCAGTAGAAATGACAGGCAACAAGTCTCTTTGAGGGAGAACAAAGATGTACAATACAAAAATAAATTCTTCAGGCCTCATAGCTCTTCTCCACTTTTTATTCCTCCTTTGGAAACAGAAATGTTTTAAAATATGGTGTTATTTTTTTAAGGATGGACATTTTTACAAACTAAAATGTACTGTAGTTTTGCCGAAGACAGTAATGTCGGTGACAGAGTCTGCCTGGTAATAATGTACTGTGATTTTGTGTAGCATGTGTGGCACTTGTCTTCCCAAACAATCCCAAAGTGCCTTACGCACAGAAGACGACCCAATTATTCAGTTCAGTAATTAATTGAACTACTCACCTGCGTGATGGGCTGCAGGCCTTCTGCTCCAGAAGGCTGCAGATGATTTGGAAAAGATTAATTTATTCGTCCTCACCTCTGGCCCTGCCAGGCCCAGCCTTGCTGAGGTTCTGAGATCTCACAAAATAAGGTTATACATTGGTGATGGTTGCTATTAAGGCTTAGGCAAATAGTATGCTTATAGTGGTACGTGTTCAGAGCCTTTTAAAACATTTCATTTAAAAAGTGATTGCATTATCTTAGTTGAGTGAAACCATAGCAAAATCATGGAGTAATATTAGGAAGGACAAATGTAAAAAACAGATTAAAACCAACAGCACTCTTAGCATCAATATTTAACCATGCTAAACCTAAGGTAAAAAGACATTTTATCTCTTCAGTAACTGATTCAGAACTCAAAAGTGTGAGCTTATTGAGATATTGAGCTTATTGAAATTAGATAAATTAGTCTATTAGGATATTTCTCTTAAATTATATTTTATCTGAGAGGTTGGGTCTGCTATTCACATTGTTCTTAATCCATTTAGTGTACAGTACCTTGTAAGATATAGAAGAAATAATTACTTCTCCTCATTACCAATGCAAAAACATGCAACACAGTTGCCACTGTTATTTCAGCTATCATGTGAAGCTCTCAAATTTCTAACTGATACTTTATCATATCATTACTTTATCATTACCCTCTCACAGTTAATTAGAAAACGTATTGTTATTAAAAATCCTTAAGAATGAAAAGAAATTGAAATCATGATTTTCATCTTGCACACGCCTCGGTATTGTTCACTCTCATGGCTGACGTACAGAATATGCTTTGTTTTATTTTCCCACATCTTTTTTACATTTTTACGCTGTGTGTTGAGGGTAAAGGAGCTTGAAACAGGTTTTACAACTTCAGTGCATGACTTGAATTTGCAAAAGGAGTTTGAATCTGGTGATGGGTTCCTTTGCCGATTTGTGTTTTTGGTTTGCATCATCTCTGTCGGCTCCATTCTATAAATCCTACACAGGAAGAAGTCAATGCAAAGAAATGGCAGTAATTGTTTTATAGACATCTCTCAGTATTGGTGTGCTTGCTTGCAGTTCCTAACAGAAACGCACTTGAGTACTTATTAGTCCTTTAAACAAGTGACTTCAAAAGCACTTTTGTCAACATAACACGGTATTACGAAAACACCAAAGAAAATTAATATCAATACAGTATTTAAATTATCTTAAAAACTCTGTGTAAAATAATGCAAATAACCAGACAGGATGGCGTTGTGCTACAAACATTGTCTGGAGAACTCTGGGGGCCAATCAAAGACCCGTTTTGTTGTCTGAGCACAAACAATGCATAAACCCTAAAGACAAAATAATAAGGAGCTTCAGTGCAGGTGAAACAAGGCTCATTATGTTTCATGTTCTGGTTACCATGATTTTACTCCCCTGAGCTCACTAAGACATTCATATGCCCAACATATGGTGTAGTGTTCAGCCTAGTTAGGGATGTCTGTATGTTTCTGAAAGAAAAAAAAAACTCTTTGAATCTAGAGTCCAACTAAGAACTGATGACTAAGAAGTGCTGTTACTTGGAGGTTTTTACAGAAAGAGAGCTTATGGTGTATAATGAGCTGGGCTTGGATGATAATCCAGTTTTTGTTTAGTGATTATCTATTTTTTACTTTTTTGAATATATCAATACTTAAAAATATGTATATTGTATTTAAATCACTGTAGCAAAAAAAATTCTGTGTACTGACACTGATGCTTAAACAAGGCTAGAATTTTTACAGCAGTCTCTTGGGCTGTGTGGATCAGACACACAAGAGGAATGCTTAAGATGTTGGCTTGGATTCACTGAGACAAAACAAATACAGTGACAGTATAGTGACAACCCAGATACCCAACCTAAAATACATAAAGCAGGAGGGCTTTATAGCCCCCGACAAGGTCACCTTGCCTATAACAATAGTCTCCCACAAACTATCCCATTGCACAACACCAACTGGCAGGCCGAGTCAGGAAAAGACTGCTATTTCAGCCAACTTTCTTTTAATAGATGCTGTTAAAAGCCTTGAATACTTTTGAGTACTGTAGGCATGCTTGAGGTGAATTTGGTAATTATTACTTAGCCGTAATAAGATAATTGGTGAAGGGTTGAGTGTCAGATTCTCATATGGTGATAATTAAGTCTGTGTGGTTAATAAAGATCTTCACAGTGGTAGCAGGTGTTTGGATTTATGGAGAATAAGCTTTGTATGTCCCAGAGGAGTGTATTCTGTAATGAATCTTCTTGACCTTACTTTCACAAGTCATTGTGAGTTGTAATATGCTCAGTCCCTGTCACATTCCAATGGTCTATTATCATAATGTAAGCATAAATCAGCTCTCTAGTACATCTAAGATACTATGTAATTCCACAGAACTCACATTTTTCTCTTCCTGTCAATGACATCTGAGGAATAATTTTTTCATGTTTCTACTCATGTGCCACAATTAAAAGCATTGACCTACAGTACATGCCATATCCATTATCCAAGAAGATAAATGAAAGGTTTTCATTGACTTCAAATACGAAATCTGAGATCATAAGGAAACCACCATCATGTGATTAGTCTGGTATTGATTATTGGTGAGAAGACGGAAGCTCTAAATTTAATGTCTTTGAGAGTTTAATAAACCTTAGCTAATTTCAGATTAGCAGACAAAAAATGTGACTTTAAACCTTGCTCGCTAAGACCTCGGACTATTTCAGTGAAGCCAACATGAGAATGTTTACATAAAGTACACAGACTATCTTCTACCTGAATGACAGTGAAAAATAATTCAATACAGAGAATGGAAATTACATTAATACTGATCCAATAAAAATACAACAGAAACGTTCCAGAAAGAGTTGCAAATTTCAAAGCTCAGCTTAGAAGTAAACATTTATGGGAAATCACACCTGAGTAGTCCAACTCGGGTTGTTGTTTATATTTCAAAAATACAAATTAACCTGGGTAATACGTTCTTTGTGAATCACTACATATGAATGGTCACCAGCGGCTCTGGGATTGAACACCATTTCTTTAGTTTTTTTTTATATTCAAAGTCAAGTCATGTTTATGTTTGTCACAGCAATGTTTGTCATTGTGGAGAATTACACGTTTTTTTCAGATGTTACACCACAGAACATGTCCATTTATGTTATACATTTTTTCAGCATTCATAAATATCATGAAGAATATCCAATTCAATTCTCACTTCTTCTGTTGCTAACTACTCATAAATGTTCACAGCTTCAGTATGTTTGGATTGTAATTCGACCTCATTCATAGACATTCCTCATGAAAAGCCTCTGTATTTGGTACCACCTATACTTAATTCCATTCCTCCTTTTGTTTTCACAAACTATAGGAGTCAGTGTGACTCAGCGGAATGTATAGAAAGATGTCTATAAATACTGTAAGAAGAGGAGCCAGGCTCATTCCACAGTGTGCAGCTAGTATTTCCAGAATGTTCACTAAATAATCTGTATAATAATGTTAATCAATAATATATAAACATAAATACATAATGAATGACATAATAAATAATGAGACCGTTCAAATGATCCTAAATCTACGGGCTATTATCCCTCTCTCTGCAAGATTTGTAAGGGTAGTAGTCTCCCAGCCTACAGTAGGTGTCAAGATGAATGGCTTAATTTCTTCCATGTTACACCCAGGAATAGTAATTGACAACATTTGTTAAAGTAATCTGATTTTACGTTGGCAAAGTCCAAACACAAAAATATTTTTTATCTGAACAGAATATTCATAAAACTAAAGTTTAACAGAGCAGATTTGTAATTTATATTAATATCATTCTCTGTCATTCACAGACTAATACTTAACAGCATTATCATGAACAACAATAATTTTCCAAAATGATACTGATTAATTGCTATGTAATCTACTACAATTTGCTTTGAAGCAAAAAGCCTTTGGCGTGACCATATTGATCTCTCCCAAACTGGGGTCGTGGTTCCTAAATGCAGGGGTGACCCACCTTAAACCAAATCTCATCAGGTCACTGGGGTCCCGCCACTCATATTACAGTACCTCTCCTTCAGCCTGTTACAATGCTACCCACACCTTCACAGACAGATAATGGGAGAGCGTTCAGAAAAGTCCTCTCAAAGGCCTTTGATAATAATAATAATAATAATAATAATAATAATAATAATAATAATAATAATAATAATAATAATAATAATAATAATAATAATACCTTTATCCATCACTTAAGGAGTTGCTCCTTTTTTATCCTGTGACAAAAGAAAATAGGGACTAACTTTTTTCTCTAATCTCATTGCAGTGGCACCCTACACAATTACATATTTCCCTTGCAGAGGTAAGTAAATCAGTAATATCATAGAATCAGATCAGTAATAATGTAATTATTACTGATCTGTAATAATAGTAATTAGCTACACTAAACTTAGCTACACTTCCAGTTGTGCCAAGGAATTATTTTTTTTATTAAAAACACAAGGCAAGCAGGGAAGGTTTTAATTATACAACTGAAAAGGCTCTCAGATACAAAGGTGGATCGTTCTGGTTCACTCTGTAGATTGATCCAGTCATTAGTAGCAACATATTGAAAGCATCTGCACTCAAACACTGTATTTACACAAATTCAGTTTTCTGAAACGAACATATATTAGATTGTAGAGAACAGCGACAATTTATCAAGATATGAAAGAGTTCCACAATTAACAGTGTCTAAATCAATTTAAACCAGCGAAGCATCCATCTATGGAGCATTTCCATCCATGGAAGGAGTGCCAATAAATCAAAGAAGAATGATCACAATGATGAGTGCTATGGGCTCCATTAGTGATAAATCTACTGGCAGAATGGTATAACACATGAGGTTTTCCAAGAAGAGTCATACAGGCCATTACATACAAAACATCACCATAGTACAGGGCAGGAAGCAAAGATTTTGGAAAAAGTGTATACCTAGAGGAACATGTCAAAACAAGAATTGTTGTGACAAAGGAAACCAGGTTTAGACTTCTCTTAGCTTGTAATTCTTCAGTACAAATTTTGAAAGGTAAAGCACTGTCCAAACAGATGCCTTGATGTTTATAACCATGACTTGCTCCCACTTTTTTTTTTCTTAAAGTAAATATTTGGTGATTGTTATGGAAAAAACACACTTTGAATTATTTGTATGGTTATTTTTCCCAGCACTGAGTAGAAGATGCAGTTTTCAGAACACCTGTTAAATTTTATTGAATCAACAACCACTTTTACTCATAGTATCTCAGTGGAATGTTTTACAAATTATGTCTCTTAGCCTAGACGTAAATGGGGCTTTTTTTATAATTCTAACAGAACACCATCTTCTCAAGATACTGTAGTCTTTTCTAGATTTTTAAAATGGCTACCTATGTTGTGACAGGGCGCTGTGAGGCACTGAGGATTTTGCTTGCCGACCAAGGCCAGCCCTGGAAGGAAATTGTGGTTACTATGCAGGAATGGATGAAGGGAGACCTGAAAGCCAGCTGTGTGAGTTATGAGTACAGAGCTTATAAACTAAGGGAAACCGTTCAGCCTTGTTTGTCTGTTTCTTGTTGTTTCATCAGGGAGAAGATGCAGAGAAAGGATTTTGGATCCAAAGCATGGTTCAAAGTTGTTTTAGCATCACACAAAACAGGACCACCTATTGATCATTAATCTCACCCTGTGAACAGATACTCCCTCTACTCCCCCTTACCTTCTTCATATTTAATTTCCCTCATCTCCAAGATGTCACCTTTCCTTTCAAACTGAGGTGACGCCCACCTCAATTCCTGGGGTTTGACAGGATCATCGAGTTATCATTACATACGCTCTCTAACTTAATTGGTATAATTAGGGAAAATAACATTTCTGTTAAGGTCATAAAATATATGCATTGTATCTTGATCAAGTGCATGAAAATAATAATAATACCCCAATTATCTATTAATTTAATCAATAAATTAGGTGAATATAGATTTTAAATTGTTGTGCTCAAATGCTGCAGAAACATTTTATTAGGTTCGAGTCCATAATAGTGTAATCAAGATGAGCTGAGCTTGAATAGTCAGTCCTTCATCAAATATCAATGGCTATGTATCACAAACCTATAAGACTGTCTTTGTAAACTCTACTAATAAAACCAATATAATAAAACATGTTAATGATCTCAAATATAATAAAACATTAAATGCATTGTTCCAGGGCTTTGAAATACTTTTTCTAGCTGAGTGACCTGATTACTCTCATTTCACCTTTTGACTTTCAATTTACCATTTGATTCCGTATTTAACTTTCATTTCAATTATGTCTGTTAATGATAGAATTTTAAATAATTCATTTTTCAGCTGTTTGGCCAATTACCTAAATTTGAAGATGGAGATTTTGTCTTGTACCAGTCCAACACCCTGTTGAGATATCTGGGACGAAAACATGGTATGAGCTCAACTTTATTTTCTACACTCACTTTTTCACTCACTAATATTTGAGTACTTTTCTTTTCTTCTTTAATTAATTATATATATGAAATGCCTGCTCATATGCAGGTTAAATTCTTTTTGGCACTATTTTACTATAAGTTTGTATTTGTGAGTTTTCATTCCTAATAGCAATCATCTTTTTTCTCTTTGTGGTTCAGGAGCTTACGGAAAAGATGACAAGCAGGCTTCTCTCATTGATATGATGAATGATTCTGTTGAAGACATGCGTCTCAAGTACATGCGATTGATCTACCAGGAATATGTAAGTATATTAATGCAGACAAAACTATATTAGATGCTTTCCAGATTTCACAATTTTTTGTTCCTGAAGGCCTACAGTATATGCCCTAAGTCATGTATTTATACTTTTTATGTGAAAACTATCTTTATCTGGGATTCTCTTAGGGTAGTACTATGGTGTAATGGTAAGCAAGGTTGTCTTGCAGTCGTGGAGTCCCAGATTCAATTTCTGAGGTGCTAAAGTATCTGTGTGGATTTTGTAAGTTCTCCCTTTGTTTGTATTGGTTTACTGTGGGTGCTCTGGTTTCCTCCCGCAGTCCAAACACATTGACTCCTGGGAAAACTGGCCTGGTATGAGTGTGTGAGTGATTGGCTGTGTGTGTCCAGTAATGGAGTGGTGTATCCTGCCTTGTGCCCAAAACCTAAGAAAGTAATTTGCTGGGATAGCCTTTGGTTCTCATGTAACCATGAATTTGATGAAGGATTTAGAAAATAGATGGGATTCTTTTAGTGGAGATTAAGAGAATGAAGAACATTTAAGGGAAATGTATATATATATATTTTAAACGTTTGAGGTATTAAGGAACAAAACATGGTTTCAGGATTGATAGTCATTAATGTGATAGTCCAAGTCTAACTGTTAGGCTGCTACACATAATCTTAATGGGACAGATGTTTTTCCAAAATCAAGAAATGCACTATGTATTCTGTTCTCATTGGTGTTATTTGTGTAACCACATTGATGTGGTCCTCTTTTACTCTTGATTTAAGGAGACTGGTAAGGAAAAGTACATTAAAGACCTGCCCAATGATCTCTCCAAATTTGAGAAGATCCTGTCCAACAATAAGGGAGGATTTCTAGTTGGTAAGCAGGTACTGTAATTAGTCTTGCTTCACATTCTTGTGTTGTGTTTTAGATCCTGTTTACATATTCAAGAAACAATATGAAATACACAATACATGAAGGTTGTGCTTACGTGTGCTAATACTAAATCCCTTTCTACTTACTGTAGTTTTCTTTAAAAAAAGAGTGGCTTATTAAAAACACATTACATTTGCCCATAAAAACATTTTTAAATGTCAACATTTGCTTACAAAGCAAGGTTGCAGTTAATGCTATGCTAATTCTCTGTTTATGTGCTAGATTTCCTATGTGGATTACAATTTCATGGATCTGCTGCAGAATCTCCAGGTCCTTTCATCAAATTGTCTGGATTCCTTCCCCTCTCTGAAGAGCTATGTGGAGCGTCTTTCTTCCCGTCCCAAAATCAAGGCCTATCTGGAGTCTGATGAGCACAAGAGGCGGCCCATCAATGCCAATGGCAAGCAGTGATGATCCTGACAGCTACAAGCAAACCACAATATATTATTTCAATTTGAATATGATAGCAGAACAATCTTAAACATACTGTTCTATGTATATTTTCTAGTGAAAATAAATGGCATATGAGTCATATAATGTTTGTTGTTCTGTCCTAGAGCTCTGAATGTAAGCCAGACCTGCACTTCTTAAAACCTTCTTAAAGCATAGTTTTAGTTGGTTCTGATGAGTTTGTGTATAGTCCTAATAGAGCTGATTAATTAGTTTGTTGCCTCTTGCTTAACACATCCTGTAATTTTTGCTTCTTTCCCACCATATCTTACTTATAACTGCCACACACATGAGTGCCTATAGCCAAAGAGAAAACAGCATTTCTTCTTTTTGTTTGCTGACAGCCCAGAGCTTGTTGTTTTGTCTGCTCATGGCAGCTGTCTGTCTGATAAAACGAACAGCCGCTCACCAAAAAACTTACTATATTTAAAAATCTATATTCTTCCTTATACAGACAGATTTGGTTGAAAGGAGTTAAACCTTGGATTGGCACTGGAAATTCCTCTAATGTTGAATATATATATAGGTATAAGACGATTAGTGTGGAAAAAAGTGATTGTAACTCTTTAGAATAGTAATTAAGATGTGGAGGTACAGTAGCATTTATTGTACTTTAGGAACCTGTCTTGCCACTATGGAATGGAATAGTCATCTAGTCATCTATCATTTTCCAATTTGAGGTCACAGGGTAGCCAGAGTCTATCTGTTGTGTAAAACTGGGGCAAAGGCAGGGTACAGTCTGGACGGGTCACAAGTCCATCACAGGGCAGACAGATGCACACACTCAGACCAGAACCAATTTTCCCACAAGCCAATTAACCAACTAATTAACCAAGGCAGTAATAATAACCACTGCTAACAACTGTACCACCATGCTGCCCTGGATTTGTCATATTAGAGTCATTTTAATGGATATGCTTTAACACTTTCTCAAGCATGAATTTTCTGATATATTTAATATATTTGGAATACTTTTATTTTCAGTGTTTTAATGGGGGTGTTCCTTTTGTCTAACATGTGGCAGGCATGCCGACATTTGATACTTATTTGCCAGAAGGTGTGTGTACATTAGGGCAATTTTTGCTGGAGATGAGCAACATATTTAAAGCAAGCGCAAAATGAAAAATACACGCAATAATGTATCATTTTGAATATCCTGTAATAGACAATTGTATGATGTTGTTTTGGTATTCTACCTCGCATGTAGCAACTTTGTGCAGTATACAGTATGTACATGCTATTTATATGGGCTAAGGGATCACTGCTTTTAAAACATTAAAGAAACATTATTAAAGAATTTAAACCTTTACTTGATATACAGTATATAGCTAATCTCTTTCCTGTCCCAGTATTTTAACAATATATTGAGTATAGCTAATTATAATGAATGAACGGCAAAGCTCCAAAGAAAGCAACAGAAAAAATAATAAATGGGGCTATAAATTACACATCCAACAGTACTGGTAATAAGCATGTTCATTACTGCCGTGAAGAAGTAGAGTAGCATAAATGTTAGCTTTTCATTGCATTTATTAATGATTATTGTTTTTCCAGGGAGTAAATGTTCATTATTAACTTATAAACAATTCCCATAAAACCATGCTCAACTCATATTCAACAAAAACTCTGAAGTTCAAAAAAAAGTAAATGAAAAAATGCTCACAAAATAAATACTAGTCAAAATTACTAGTGAAATTTATAATCAAAATGTAAAATAAAAACAGTGCACTGGAAAGGGTCAGTAACTTCAAATTCCTTGGCGTCCATATTCCCGAGGACCTCACATGGTCTCTCAACGCCACCTGTCTGATCAAGAAAGCGCAACAGCGCCTGTACTTCCTAAGACGGTTGAAGAAGGCTAAGATATGTCCCCACATCCTCACTAACTTTTACAGATGCACTACAGAAAGCACACTGACAGGTTGAATCACAGTGTGGGATGGCAGCTGCAGGATTGCTGACTGCAAAGCCCTACAGCAGGTGGTGAAAACTGCCCATTCCATCACTGGGGTTGCCCTCCCATCCATACAGGACATTTATGAGAGACTGCAAAGGAACAAGTAATAGGTTTATTCCATGCTGAAAAAAAGAAGAAAGAGAGCACAACGTTTCGGCCGTGGAGCCTTCTTCAGGTCAAGGTGACACCTGAAGGTGTTGACACCTGAAGAAGGCTCCACGGCCGAAACGTTGTGTTCTCTTTCTTCTTTTTTTCAGCATGGAATAAACCTATTACTTGTTCCTTTGCAGCCTACGCATGCTGACGCAGCTACCCACCTGAACTATTTATGAGAGACGGTGCTTGAGGAAAGCTCTAA
Source organism: Lepisosteus oculatus (assembly GCF_040954835.1). Taxonomy (NCBI): domain Eukaryota; kingdom Metazoa; phylum Chordata; class Actinopteri; order Semionotiformes; family Lepisosteidae; genus Lepisosteus; species Lepisosteus oculatus. The sequence continues at coordinate 60,193,447 of NC_090696.1, forward strand.
GCATCATCAAAGACCCCACACACCCCAGCTACAGACTGTTTGACCCTCTACCATCTGGAAAACAGTACTGGAGCATTTGGGACCAGACTACCAGACTCAGAGACAATTTTTACCCCCGCACTATCAAACTATTAAACTCCCAGCCTCTCTCACCTATGATCTGAACCTCACAGTGCCTTCTTTCTTACCAAAAACTCACACACACATAAAGTACAGCACAATAGGGGTTGTCAGTCTTGGTCCAGCATTGTATCTACAGAAATTGCATGCTAACTGCAATTTTGGAGTTTGGCTACAACATCATTTGGCCTAATCTGCAATTATCAGATTGAAATATGTGAAGCTGCACAGGGCTGAGAATTCTGTGTCTCCACAGAAAAGCATAATGAATAGACAATGACTTCTTTGTGTGTTCCTCATTCTGTGTCCTGGAAACACACAGCAGGAGGTGGTCGGGGAGTGAGAGTCTGTAAATGCAGGGTGATTATGTGATATTATTTGCAGTGGGGTGCAAATAACTCCACAGTAGCACTGCCTGGTGGTGTGCTGACTACATGAAGGATTTAACTCTATAACTATTATAATTAATGAATACTATATAATTAAATATGATAAAACTTGTCCGTGCATTATAATATATAAAGCACATACAGTACTGTATAGGCAAGGCCGACAGTATTGGCGACACTATCTAAATCACCTGTTTCCAGCTCTTTAACCATTGCTAAATTTTAAATTTCCATTACAAACCAATAGGATTGTAATTGAAGAAAGTGGGTATTCCCTTACCAGGAAGGACTGCCTATCTGGTAACGGGTGGATGGACAAATGGATGAAATAATGTAAAGTGTGCTTATAATATTAGACTCTTTGAGCAGCTTTACCATGAAAGTTGTACACTCTGGAAGAAAACAAAAAACGTACCTGTGCAGAAACATGTTGTTTCATTACTTGCAGTTTTCCAGTTCATTATCATCATCTTGTCCGTTTTCTCTTCATTCATTGTTCATTGTACTGTATTTGTATTTCTTTAATATTTTCATATTCAGTATATATAGTGCAATTAAGACTCTGATTTAACATACTGCAAAGTTCACCCCATTGAATAACATGACCTTCACAACATTGTCATGACGTTTGCGAAACCACCAGAGAGACAATATGGTTCTGATGTCCAGAAATGTCACAGATTTATATTTGCGTCTTGGCTTAAGTCAGTTAAAATCAGTAACTGACCAGCTGTGCTGGTTCTCTTCTGATCCCTTGCATGTTCTGCATGAAGAGTATAAACTCGTGGGAATTATTTTAACACATGCTCAATCAAATTATTCAATAAATGTGTTCCCAATAAAGCAGTAATGGTTTATGGGGAAATGCACATCAGTGGAGTATGTGAATGAAGGGGAAATGTGAAATTATATGCACATAGTGTAATTGTGGTAGGAGTAAATTTCAGGGGTTCTGGTGTACAGTAGTTGTGTGGATTCCTGTAGGAGTGGTGTGAAATGAATGCATACGGTATACACAGATGTCATGTAATGGCATATTTATTTGTAACATAATGTTTACTTATTATGTTTTGTAAGTTTCTGTGTGTAAAACAGATTTAATACATGACAACTCTCTGAGAAATCAGACAATTAAGCATTATTGAATTACATAAAATAACTCAATTTTATGACAATTTCAAGACAATTCTGATCACAGTACAGTTTCTATGTTGAAAGACAAAGCTGAACTACAGTAGATTTTTCTTTTGCCTGAGCAACGTTTTCCACTGTTGAACTGGGAAAAAATGATAAATGGTAGATTTTTTACTTATACTGTACATATTTACAATAATGTATATTTCACATTGATTGTCAACTTAGTTCTTGATGGTGTTTGTACTGTATATGAATAAATATAGTCAAACAAAACTACAATGGAGCAATGTACAATGTACAGAGAATGTGTCTATAATAACTATTATTTAACATTACATTATAATGTTCACCAGACATTATACAATTGTTGAATTCACAGGTGCTCTGTAAACTGTATAAAAGACACAAAAATAAGAAAACTTGTGTTTGATCCAAGAGTCTCTTTTATTGCCACAGCACCTTCACACCTATGATTAGCCTTTATGAATCAGCATTCTTCAGTTTAGAGTTTAGAAATACTGTTGTCATGGTCACATGTCTCTTATATGGTTAGGGTCTCAATTGGCATTGTGGTTCTGAGGTCAAACTCAAAAGAGTTGAATGTTACCTGGTAAGACGCATGGATACTCCTGATTTCCCCCAACCACAGATATCTTACAATGATGAAGTGCCATAGTTTTTCAAATAACACCAATGTGTTTAATTTTTGCTTTGCTGTTTCTTGGCCTTCAAGTTATTCTGTGAGTGTCTATAATGAGATGACTGATTGAACTGAGAAACTAAATTAACTATATGCCTGCTTTTTAAAAATGCCACTAGAGCCTAACGTGACTACACACCAACGTTTACTGGAGGACTGTAACATTAGTAATAAAACAAAATGAAACACTTTATTGTGAATGGTAAATTAAAAACTGAAGACTGTCTCTTTAAACTACATTCAAATAAACGGAGCAGACAAACAAACCATGTCAAATGAATTACAACACATTTAACAGTCCTTGCTCCTGAGCAGGTTCAAGATATAAAGTTCAACTCTGCATTGTTGGTTGGCATTAATGATTTATAGACTGAAGCAAAAGTTAAATATAACTTTCTTATCCACCTCTGAAGTTTTCTCTATAGAGGCCTCGTTCAGACATTCTTTCTAGATTATTCCAGATATTCATAATGAATTGGTCTAATTTAATCAACTATTAAGTAATTTGCAGTTCTCAAGCCTCAGAATCTTATAGAACTACAAGCTACAGTATTTGTTCAAATTCCAGAATGTGAAAGTGGAGACTTAATAATAATAATAATAATTGCTTACACTTATATAGCGCTTTTCTGGACACTCCACTCAAAGCGCTTTACAGGTAATGGGGACTCCCCTCCACCACCACCAATGTGCAGCATCCACCTGGATGATGCGACGGCAGCCATAGTGCGCCAGAACGCTCACCACACACCAGCTATCAGTGGGGAGGAGAGCAGAGTAATGAAGCCAATTCATAGAGGGGGATTATTAGGAGGCCATGATGGGGTAAAGGCCAGGGGGGAAATTTGGCCAGGACATTACATTTATGTTACTTACATTTACTTACATTTACTACTTTTATTAAGTAATAAAGTATATGGCACTGATAGTTTTTAGATGATTAACTTTAATTTGTATACAGCATATATCTAGCGTAGTTAGTGTCTAAGTGTTACTTTGGTTGTTTGCTAATAAATTTTCATTTTTCATTTTCATTAAGTAAAGACTCTTGCATGCTTGGGAACTTAAGAACATAAAGTGTCCGTTTTAACTCATTGTTTTAGGAAAAGTCTCACCATTTGCACAATAAATCCTTAAAGCTCAGTTGGAAACATAATTCTTTTGATAGAGTTCTGTATTTTAAAAAAATAAAAATCAACTGAGAATTTCTTATTTAGTTATTAATGACATTTAGAATATGGGTAACTTTCTGAATTGAAATACAGTATATTTCATACATATTTACATATACTACTCAATATGTGAATAGTCACTTCATTAAAAAGCAAGCTTTATTATTTAAAATTTATTTTGGACATCCTTATTAATGTTTGTGTATGTGGTGAGGGGTGTTGCATTTGACAAAATCACTGTTGAAAACAAAATCTGATTCTTCATCATCATTATCTCATGAGACTTCCATCAGAGCATTTGTATATATATTATACTCCGGAGAATATACTGAATGAAAAGTCATGAAAGGACTGATTTGACAAAGAACTGATAAAATATACTACTAAATTTGATTGCCAAAATGCCTGATATAAGTTCAGGTGTAAGAGCTGTCAAAGAAGTATTTTCTGATATAAGCCACTTTTGCAGGAAAATTACAGTATCCTCCGTTGCAGTTTCTCTGCAGTGGGACACCGGTTCCTAAATGCGGTTTTAAATGCAAACATTTGTGCATTTCTCATTGTCTTAGCAGTTAAAGAGTTTTATTGTATTTGATTATTTTACTGCAGTCTATATAGTAATTAGGAATCAGAAAGCCAGGGAGGGATCCTTGTTGTGTACAGTTTTAGCTATAACTGTGATCGCAGGTATCACGGCTCCAGCAGGTGTCTGATCCCACTCCCTGAGCCCCACACACCTGCTGCTTTTTGTTCTATCCTTCCTTTGAGTCACACAATTACACCCTTAACTGACTTAGTTACCAAATTAATTTAAACTGTTTGATTATTTTTCTCTCTTTAACATATTGGAGGTTGCCTTTTATCCACCTATTAATCCATTTACTAGCTGTTTCATCCAATTCAGAGTCACAGGGGAGCCAGAGCAAGTCCTGACACACATGGCAGGATATATCCTGGATGGGACGCCAGTTCACCTCAGGGCACAGACAGACACAGTCACACCCAACACTAGGGCCACTTTTCTCAAAGGCCCATTAACCCATCAGTATACATACAACACAAGATTAGATAACACCCCAAGTCTGGAATTGAACCCAGGGCTTTAGCACTGCAAAGCAATGCTATCCACTGCACCACTATGACACCCTGGTAACATCCCAAATGTCTTAGTAGAAAAGAAACGTGCAGGGGTTCCAATCAAGTAACTTATTTGTTCATTTAATTAAGCTCAGCTGGAAGGAATCCCAGGTGTATGAGACTCCAGAATAATGATTGGGAACCCTTGTTTATTGTTTAGCTCTAAGCAAACCCAGCCCTACAGAGTTGGAGCTGTCCATCTGAATTTAGCTACCAATTGTTTCCTGGCTATCAGACAGGACAGGTCTTCCCTAATCTTAGAGTAATTGCTATGTACTGTAACTGAACTTGAATTATTTTCTTAATTGATATAGTAGATACATTACCATCAGAGAGTACAATCATGATATTTTGTGCAATTATAATAATATGTGCATGTATTATTTAATGGCATTTTATTTTTTCAACGGAATTAATATTTTCTAGTTAAAATATTATGCTAATTTGTAAAGATTTCAATCAAATACTGTAATAAGGATCACAGCAGCAACCGTGATCTTACTTGATGGAGGAAGCACATGCAGACTATTTGTAAAACAATGCAGTAAAAACTAAAATTAAATACCAGTATTTGTATTGATATTTAACTTTTGCAATTTTACTTTTGCATATCTCTAGGCATTATGAAGGTAGAGTGATTTTCAATTTTAAAAAGGGAGAACATTAAACATTTTTTTTTCTTTGGGGTATGGCCAAACTTTGAGGTTACATCATAATGTTTCTCGTAGTACACTCAGTATGACTCAGCAAGATTTTCCCACAGCAGAAGCTTATAAAGCATAGCAACAGATTCGCATCTGTCTCAATTTGCTGTGTGCCTTGCTTTGCAGTCAGAACTTCTCCAAGAAGTAAGTGCATTTTTCACTCATATTGTACAATATACATGCAATACCTCATGCAATATCTTAGTTAATAGTTTTTATATTTTAATTAGAATATTTTAGAAACTATTAAATAAGGAAGATTGCGTCTTCTGGCACATAAACGATCACATTTGTGTAATTTCTGGCGTGACCGAGTTTCCTTTTTTGCACATTATTAAGTAACTAGCAGTGTATCTTGGTTCCCAAAATAGTTGTTTATTTGCATTACTTAATGCTTTTTAAACTTAAATTCTCGGTAGTGGTTAGCAATTGAATGTAAAATACTTTCGATGAAATTCAGATCTCAATATTCAATTCGATTAATGTTTTCGAAATTTAAATCTCAGTCTAAACCAGCTGCTGATTTTTCATGGTACTTTTATTACGTGCATACTAGTCACACATTGTTTTTTTTTCTAGAATAGTTCAGCGAAATTAAATGCGTATGTGTGTGATACCGAATTGCTGAGTGAGAAACCTTAACTACGACTACGTATTTTACGATCAACCTAAATTAAGAAAGTCGTCGGTGGACCTGTTTTCATAAATTGTTGCTAACATTTGCATTTAACCTATTTTTAGCGAAAATACGTTAATTTAAAAGACACCAGTCAATCTTGACATGTCTCCCATTCAAATACGTCGTTGCATAAAATTAGTATTGAAACTACCATTTGAATTGTGATTGATCACAACCCATAAAGTACTCAATGGATCGCTGTGCTGGCAAAATTACCATTACGAATAATCTTCTACAATGTTTTTGCTGTATTTTTGTATTGCATACATTTCCGCTGTTGTGATCTTGCTTTACTGAACTTGGACAGCCTTACGTCTTTCTTTCGGATAAATTCTGGAGTGTTTAAATGGAAGACTTAATCGGAATAAGAGCATTGTTCTCGCATTATAGATCGCTGATCATGCCCATATAGCACCCGAGTTACACCACTCTTCTACAGCTAAAATTTAAATATACCTAAGTGCATTTTTGTGTCTTCTCACGATGGATTTTTAGGAAACTGCAAGACTAAGACACTGTAGACTAAGATACAAACCTTGACCCTAATCTGTTATTAAAACTGGGAAGATAAGCAAAATAAGGATTAAGGTGATTAAGCATTGCAGAAGTAAAGGACAGTTTTTTTCAAAACGGCAGTATTAAAACCCTCAGCCTGCCTGCCTTGTAAGAAAAGTCTATAGTTTTGAAAACTATAGACTACAGGGAATGGAAAAGTCCATTCCCTTTAGCCCCATTAATTAGAAAATGGCACATAGACAATGATTCCTCTGTGATGTAGAATTGCATAATACACAGTGGACTGGGAGTGAATGGTGAGGGACTGTGTACACATTAATAAAAAAACATTGTGTTGTGGTTCAGAAAGTTAGTTATTTAATACTGAGGTTAACACTTAAATTGGAATATTAAAAGCCCATATAATGAAATTACTATTAATTTTCTGTTTCTGATAACTTTTTTCTTCTAATCTCATTGCAGTGCCAGCTTACACAATTACGTATTTCCCTGTCAGAGGTATGTAAACTCTGTACATTTCTGAAGTTTATTTAATTACTTATTTTCTTTCCTGCCATCTTTGGTGTAGAGAAAATTAAATCCGACACGAAGAAAAAACATCTGGAGGGGAATCACCAATAAGACTCTAAAATTTGGAGAAAACTCAAAACAGTTCAGTCCAAGTGCAAAGCTCCAATGAGTCAGAATCAGAGTTGTCTCAAGTAAAGTCCTATGAAGGATAAAGTGATGCATATTACTATTTAATCATTTGTTTTCCTGACTTTAAATGTTATTTGGATGCAACATATGTGAAAGTTGCAAAATAACATTACACATGTGTAAATTATAGCAAATATTTTTGGATAAAGGCTAATTGTATGCACAAATAGTTGTAAGGCAAGTATTTAAAGTTGCCTGGATAAGAGGACCAAAAGAACACTGTCATAAATTCCTTGTCAACAACAGCAAAAATTATTGTATTGGCTAATGTAAATTAAGACTACATTTCTACATTGTACAATGGAGAATTGTCAGCTCAGTGCTTAAGTTTTTAAGTCACATTTAAGTATACACAGTATACAGTACTGTGCAAAGACTCACTTGTAACTGCTGCACTTTAAGATGACAAATGCAATAAGTATGCTGTTGCTTAAACTCAACTGATGTCATGATGAAAAACATTCAGAACATTAAGAGAGACATCACTCCTCTCCCCCAAATCACTACTTTTAACTTTATCAGTACTTTGTGCTAAATTTGTTTTGGCCACTTTGTGACACTGATTTCTGAAAGATTCTGTTTTGGAAAGTTCGCTCCCAGTATAGTACTTTGAGGAATTCCATGTGGGCATGTTGGGTAGAAACAACTTGAGGAAATTAAAAATAGTGCAGTAGCACGAACGAGCAACACCAGTTTATTTCACCTGCGTTGGTGTAGAGGGGTCAGAGTGATGCCACTGCTCTAAGAAAATAATCCTTAATATCTGGTATAAATGAGAGAAATACAGCACTATAATTTTTATTTGTTCTTCGAAAGCTGTTTATACTTCCTAAAGGGTGCCTATACTGAAAGCATAGGGCAAAAGTTGGGACTATACTGTGAATGAGGTGTCATTCCATTCAAGGGGAAATGCCAAGGCAATCTGGTGACTCCAGTTATCCCAGCCAGTATATCTGTGGAAGGTGGGAGGAAACTGGAGCCCCTGGAAAACGCACAAACCTCGCACACAATGTGCCCCAGTCCAAAACTGAACCTGGGGCGTGGTTGGGGCTACTGCCTCACAGTTATGTAAGGATTCCCTATAAAAGGGAATGGAGGGACAGAAATAAAATATTGAATAAAGAAATAAGACCCTGTAATTAGAATAAACACCAAATACAGCATTACTCAAAATATACAGTACAGTTAAACATTGGACAGAATTGCCTTTTAAGATTCACAAATACTGCAGTCTACATTTCATTACACTAGACTGTACTGTTCATAAACTAAACACAAAGACACAGTAAATATGGGTTACTCATAGTTTTCAACCAAAAAAAACGCAGGTTAATCTTGAATTCACGTAAGTTGTGGCACACATGAATATTTCAAAAACTTTGTATTGTAAGAAGACTTTAAAAGATTATGGCCAAATACTTGAGTCCCTGCACTTTCACTGGAGTTTGGGTGCGAGGGAACAGTGGGGGGCTCTTATGAATTTAGTGTCATGTTGCAGCAAAGAGCCCGGTTTCTTGAAAATCAAGATCTTCCAGTTTGTGGTCATGAACATAGAGGGGATGCTGTGCTGCTGTAGAGGCCCAATGAAAAATGCAGGGGACACCCTTTGAAAATTTTTGGTGCATGACATAAACAGCCTCGCAACAAGATAGCTGGAGCATAAATAATGCAAATATGCAATCCCATGGTGATGCCCAGTGTTCTGAAACAAATTCCCTACCAACACAATAGCTAGTGCCCAAACAATACAGTCTGGCAGTATTTCCTATAGTTTCTAAAATAGACATCAGAAACAAAGAACAACCTCAGCGTGCCATGGTTATTTCTATCGCATGTTTTTTTGCACTTATCAGTGAGGACAGAAAATATCTCATTAATACTGTGATTTTCACACATGATTTCATTAAAGAAATAGCTTCAGGACACAGTTTGTTCACAGGACTAAGCATAAAGTGGGAACAAAGGATCTTGTGATTTAGTTTTAAGTATACCACACATAGATTTCAAATGAGTGCAATGGCCTCTAGCGATTTCTGAAATCTTAGAATAACGTGCATTATGTGTCTTGCCACAGTGTTTGTCTTCCTGTTTTAAATCCCATAATGGTATGCTTAAAATTGATGATTTAATTTAAAGTGCCTTGTGTATTGTGAACAGGGCGCTGTGAGGCGATGAGGATGCTTTTGGCGGACCAAGGCCAGGACTGGAAGGAGAATGTGGTTGAAATTAACATGTGGATGAAGGGAGACCTGAAAGCTAGTTGTGTGAGTTATTCACATCTCCATTTGACCCACCTTGTTTGTCTGCTGGGAGTTGATCACTTCTTGAAGGGGGGTTGGTATAGGTAGGGCGGTCCCTTTCCAGGCCATCAAGGCCCATGGGGGGAATGAGGGGCAAGGGCCACCGTTTTTCTTGGCCATCCAAGACCGGAGTTGGAGGTGATGTGTCAGCATCCCACTCCAGCCGGCCTTTCACCCCTGGAAGGGTTAACCCCCGGTACTCATTTGGAAAGCAGGCTGAGTGGATCTGGGAGCCGTCTGGAAGGAATTAGAGTAAGCTACATTGCTTGCCCCTTACCTGGGATTGAACCCAGGACCTTCCGGTCAGGAGCTAGACTCCCTTGTCATCTGATCTACAACGGCTCCGGAGGGGATATGTGTAGTCTTCTATAAAGTTGGAGTTATAAAAAAATCGTGTCTTCCAAACCTTGTCTGTTTGCTTTTTTTTTTTGCCTGCTCAATCTTTTGTTAGCACTTGATCACATTGATTTTTCAACGCAGTTCTGTTTTTGCTCAAAATAGAAATGTCATCTCTCAGATGTTTTATTTAATGGAGGTGTAAGGGAGTGTATGTTCAGGTTCTTCATCATAAGCTGTCACACACCTGTAAGAAGGGGGGTGGAAGAACAAAAAATAGCTTTAATTACCTGATAAAATAGCTTAATGAATGGATCAGTTAAACATCATAATTCAGAAATGATCTACAGTAAATAATAGGAGAAACCATTTTTTTTTTGTATTTTCTGTTCTGTATTTGTGAAGTTAAGTAAGACCTGCTGTCAATGTCCAAATCTAAGCAGTGTGTGAATGATTTAAATTAAAATATTCACTTAATCCAAGTTTTGAAACTTTTATTTTAAGTATGTGTGCTGTCTTGGCTATCGTAGAACTGTAAAGTAACAACATAAAAAACTGTTCTCACCGAACTCTTATTTATCTAGTTGTTCGGCCAGTTGCCAAAGTTTGAAGATGGAGACTTCACCCTGTACCAGTCCAATGCTATGATGAGATACCTGGGCCGCAAACATGGTATGAGTTGAACATTTTCACCCCGTTTTCAAGAAAACAATACTGTTAATTTGTGTAGCTTTTGTTTAAACTGGGTAAAACTGAATATTCATTCAGAGTATAAAAGTAATCAATTTATCAGCTGAGGGGGAGTATGAGATTAAATGAAGGGGAACGGTGAGATCTGTAACCTTTGCTTTGATCAGTTTCCCAGAATACTGTGGAATGTGCCAGTAGATGATGTTGAAAATCTGTATCTCTTTTAACAAAGACTTACTTCAAATTTCATAAGCAAGATGGTGACTCGATTTCAGTCAATATCTATGCGGTTGTCAGTGTCAGATAAAATATTTATATTCCTTTTCTTTAAGGACTTTATGGAAAAGATGACAAGCAAGCTTCTATCATTGATATGATGAATGATGCGGTTGAAGACCTCCGACTCAAGTACATCAAACTGATATACCAGGAATATGTAAGTATTGAAATATGAAATGTGTAAAAATCCTGTCCATTGAACCAGGGAGGGTCGACTTAGTTTTTACATGGTAGCTGGCCACACCTTCACTCAACTGTCGTTCTGTGCCGGTTACCATGGATACTAATTTGACTGTTGTCTTGTACAACCTGGAGGAAATTATGTGTCACTCCCACCTCAGGTAGTTCAAACTACTAAAGCCGTGATCTGTCAGTACTAGGGCACTCTGTCATAGTGTTCACTGTTTCTAGCTTTAGGCCAAGTTTGCTGTGTCTTTGGTTTCTGGATTCTGGCCTCTTGCTTTTCCTTTACTATTTTCATTGAGTTCTCCTGTTGTATTTTGTACTGTGTCTCTCACTTAATGGAATCTGCTTGTTTCCCACGTCTCCAAGCCCGTATTAGTGGATGCATGCATACTGTTTACAGTATATAACATCACTCAGCTTGGAGGATGGTGGGAGACAACTGCAATACAATAACATTTTCTCAACACCTAATGCTGTAATACCTATCAATTTTATCTTTCTCAATTTCCCCTTCTTTACCTGTGTTCATTGACTGCAGGAAACTGGTAAGGAAAAATATATTCAGGACTTGCCCAATGACCTCTCCAAGTTTGAGAAGATCCTGTCTGGCAATAAAGGAGGCTTTGTAGCTGGTGACGAGGTATTGTTTTTTTTCGCTTTATTTTTCTGTGGATTATAACTTTTGAATGCGGTTAAATATTTGCTACATAAATGTCTTGAGGTCCTACTGATTACCAAGGAAGTGGTAGTACCTAAGGAAAGTATAATTCATGGCTAGTACATTTATACGTCCCCCAGTTTGACTTTATACCATGTGTAGTTACAACATTCCTTTTTACAGAAATAAATTGGGGATAAAGGCATGGACTGTAGTTGAAATGGGAACAGGGAAGCTTTAAACCGTATCTGTTCAATACTATGCTAATTCTCTTGTTTGGTAGATTTCTTTTGCTGACTACAGCCTCCTAGATGTGCTGCGAAATCACCAGGTCTTGGCCCCAAAGTGTCTGGATTCCTTCCCTACACTGAAGAGCTACGTGGATCGGCTGTCTTCCCGCCCCAAAATCAAGGCTTTCCTGGAGTCGGATGAGCACAAGAAGCGTCCCATCAACGGCAATGGCAAGCAGTGATGATCCCGACAGCTACACAGGAATGGAAATCCACTTTGTTCACAGTTAGCCTTGGAGTTCTTTTTTACTACTCGACTTGAGGCTTGACAGTCCTAGCCTGATGCTTGTGAGCCAAGCTCTTTAGTTTCTACACAGTTTTGATAACCACAGTTCCTATTGTGACAACCACCTAGCTTAGTTCTGTGTTTAATAAAATCTCTCAGAAACCTTTTTTTTTGGAGTTTTTATTAGCTGTTCTACCCGTTTTGTTCTAGTGGGAGTATTCTGTGCCTGTGTTCAGTGCATGTGGGAATATGACATTTCATTCATCCACTATGCTCCACTTCATATCTCTGTAAAATATAACTCAAGAATCAATGGTTATTACACATCACACGGAAGTTGTATCGTAAATGTTTAAAAGCCAGTGTAATGCCGTAACGGTGCTATTTTCCCTCCAGTTCTGTACTTTGTCAGAAGTAAATTCCTTTTCAAATTACAATGTAAATTCTGGTGACGTTGCAGTCTTCCAGGCATCAGGTTTGGAAAAGGGGTCTATTAACAGTAAACAACATTAATCCGTATGTTTGTTCCAGAGGATGAAACCTTATTTTAAAAAACAATTTAGGGCATGGTTAACAATTGAATTGTTCCGTATAAATAGGTATAGAAATAAGCAGTCCGCTCAGATGTCTATAAAGGGCATTTTTACGGTTGAATATTTAAAACTTGAGAAAAGCTTATTTTGTGAGTCTCCGTCATTCAAGTTTATAAAGTCACTTTATAGGCTGTTGATCTTTACAAAGCTCTGCATCACATTAGCAATATTATATATTATCTAGACATTCATAACCCTCTTAACGTTTGTGGGGTTTCATACTGTACTTCCCTTCTGAAATAACACCGATTTTAAAACGTGATATTTATAGCACAAAAAATGGTCTCGGTGAAAATACAGCATGACAATATACTGCCAAATCCACCCATACAGATAATTGCAGTTGTGGTTATTTTCCTTTTATGTATACTTTCAACAAAATATGATTTTTTTTCCCCCTTAATGTTCATTTTTCTAGATTTCTGCCTTTTGAGGATAAACAAATGTGGACAAAGCATAGCCACCATGCTAAATGTTACTATTGAAACAAAAAGGAGTTTTTGCTGGAGATACATCACAAGTAAATTAAGACCACTGGGATTTGAAAAATGAACCACAAAGATGCAAAAGAACATATATACTCTTTCTTCTGACCCTCTCCCAAGAATATCTGGCAGCAACAGAAGAATGCACGGCATTGCAAAGCTCCATAGAGAGCAGCAGGAGGCATTTAATAATCCTACGAAATTCCTTCCACAGTCGGACAGATATGCTGACAACAGGCTGCGTAGGGATGTCGATATATCATGTTCTATCCTCCCTATCCTGTAATTGTATTTTCTAGCTCTAATACTATCAAGGCAGAGAAAAGTTTCTAATGTATTTATTGGGTAGTTGGATTACATATGAAAATAACGGAGCCTGCAGTAACAGGCGAGTCATGGATTGGTCAAGATTAATAAACTCTTATGTGTCTGAGTTGCATAACTCAAATGCTCTACATCAGGGGTTCTTGAGGCCTTTGCATTCCAGCCAAGTTTAATTGCCTAATGTAAGGCTTAAGTCAATAAACAAGTGGACTGGAAAATGTGCATTTTTTTTTAACTTGGAACACAAAAGGTTTGGTTGGCATGGCAGTACAGTGGTTAGCATTACTACCTCACAGCACTGGGGCCCTGGGTTCAAATCTGAACCAGGGGTGCTATCTGTGTGGAGTTTGCACATTCTTGTGTGAGTTTATTCTGGCCGCTCCAGTTTCGAATTCCAAAGGCATACTGGTAGGTTATTTGGCTTCTGGGAAAACATGCCTTGGTGTGAGTGTCTGTCTGCCCTGCAATGGACTAGTTTTTCTGTCCAGGGTGTATCCTGCCTTTCTCCTGTTGCTTATCTGGGGATGGGCTCTGGCTCCCCTGTGACCCTGAACTGGAAGAAGCTGTAAAAAAATAGATTGAATGGAAGTTTGGAATTTTATCTGACTTGTGAAATATAAAATCTAAAAGGTGTCCAGTCAAAGAGTTCAAATGAATCCTATTAAAAAGTGAGTTAAGGGATGAAGTGTATAACCTACACTAGAACAAACACTCGTAGGAGTATGGACCTCCAGGACCAGGATCAAGGACCCTGTCCTAAATATATGAAATTGTTATTTATAAGAAGAATACGGATCGCAAATCCCTGTATCATAACGATTTATGACAAACGTTTTGTCCAGTAACGATTCACTGCTTATGTACAGCAGTGTCATGATAACGATTTGTGTACCTCTGTATTGATTTGACAGCTGACACATAACCTTAACTTATTTAGCGCGTTCAGGGTACAGTACGCCCATATTTTATAACGTGTATGTTTTATATAAAATAGGAACCTTGAGAATTAAATGGACTGTTTTTTAATTTTCAAATCTATAAATACTGATTCATTTCCACTACGCTTTGGAAATGTAAATTTAAATATCGTACGTAATTGGACAGTATCAGCATGTCTAAATGAAAAATATATCCTGATGCCTTATGATCATGATGTGCATGGAAAAATGAAACATGTAAAACCCCTGACAGTGACAGGAAAACTACAAGATTACCTACATCTACGCTAACCCCTCATATTACTCTCAATTTCATAGAACTATCCTAATTCCCATTCATATTTTTCTCTTTTGAAAGCGGGTTGGTTTTAAGGTACGGAAATGACGACCGAGGTCCCGCCTTCAGTGTCTTTTCAACATCCTGGTGCGCAGTCAAAACTGTCTGCAAAGCAAAGAGAAAGTAGCAAGCTTGAGCTCCCAACAATGTCAGGTTTGGAGGAAATTCCGCACCTCAACTCCGAGGTGCAAGAAGATGGGCATAATGAGGCTGGGGGAGAGGTGGAAGCCGAAGATGATTATGTAGCCGACCTGTGCATCGGGGGATACGTGTTCTACAGGTACGGACGCACAAGTCCTCTGCACGCACTCGTGCAGACTTGTACAGTATTTCTACAGATTGCCGAGAAAGCTGTCCGTGTCTTATAAAAACTATAAATCAAAGAGTTCATATTTACGCTATTAAAACGCATTTCTTATTTTAAAATGTCCTCTTTCGTGGGTTGCTTAACATGTAATGAGCTTAACACTTGGTCAAGGAGCTCCGTTCCAGTTTTTTCACACTAAGTTAATATAATTAATTAATTGCACAATTAAAGAACATGTGTGAACAACAAAAGGCTTATTTATAGGCAAACAGGAATACGGACTCAGGTCTGTTTTTTGATTTAGAGTGTGGACGGCGGAAGTCTGTAAAATGATTGTACATGTGGGCTGGGACTGGCCCTGGATGCGTCAACAGCCATAATCTTTTTACAGGACGCTATGATAGTTTCCTTCCTATCGCAGGCTGGACAACAGTAAGTATTGTTAGACGACACCAGACTGAGAAAAACACAGCTATGGTGTAGTGAATTCTGTATTATGAGATGGTGTGAGCCACTCACGCTGCTGAACTTGCACTGTATTGTGTTTTGCTGTTATGCTAGTAAACCGTAGTGGTCATGTCTGCTACTTGCAATGGACTGTATGCTGTTATTTCACTGTTTTGTAATGATTATTATAATTTTTATAATATTTTGATTGCACATAATATCTCATTGCATGTAATGTGAATAAGTTTATTGATAATTTTTACTGTAAGAAGCGTTCTCAGTCAGAATTCATATTTAAAAAATATGGATCATCCCCCTGTTATATTCTTATATTAAAGTTTCCTTAAGAATTATCCGTTTTTTACTTCATTATGCCAATGAGTGAAACACCTGTTTCTTCCATTGTTCTTTTCTGTAAAGCTTTTTAGTAGAAATGTTGGCCAATTGGGGAAGTTCATGACAAAATGGATACACAATCCGTCAAAGACCTTAGTAACTCTAAATAAAATTGTTTAACTCCTGTGGCATGTACTGGACAGTGTATGAAATGGAGCACTTTAATCATGATCATACACATTTGTAATAATGAAAAGAAAACAACTTGCAAGACATCACTGTAGTGGGATACTAATAATTTTATTTATATAGTAGGTAGTACAGAGAATATTATACTGTATATACAGGAGATAGGGTTGCCAAAAAGAAGATTAATGAAAAAAGTAAAGTGTGTATACTAGTAGCAGAAGAGTCCCTAACACTTGATTGTGCTATAGTGGTTCTGGTAATTCAACAGACAAGAAATGGACCAGAAAAAACGACTTCTTGGGTTACAACTGTTCAAACTCGAGCTGGAAGTGTTCTTAACCTGAACTGGTAGCTCTGAAGTCAAAATGCAGCCTGACCCTAAAGAATAATGTGGGTTTTTCATAATCTGTTACATGCATAATCATTGTTAGGGTGATCGTTTGAGTAAACAAGTGTATCTACAGTAAATGCTGCATTTAAATAATGCACACTGTGTAATGCAGATTTTATTCCCAGGTTTTATTAACATGTACAGTATGATGTATTTTAAACATGCAGCTTTTCCCGCATGTTATTAACAACAAAGAGCAAGATATTTGCAAGATAGTCACTATGAAACAGTTTAATCAAAATATTATACTGTGTTCTAATACAATTTAAGGAAGTTGACAGTACCTTCTAATGAAAATTAAACTTTGCTTTAATGTCCTCTTTGTCTTGTTCTTAAGATTGGTGTTATCATCAATGAAATGAGTTACATTCTCTCGGGGAATTTGTGTTCACCTTAAATTATTTGCTGTGTCAATAAACACCAGTTTATATTTGGTATTTTTTAGCTAAAAAAGCACATCATCACTTCTGGCACACCATAATACTCCCATTAAATTTCAAATTGCAGATCTCCCTCAGTCATTTATTTCCAGATTTCCAGGACAGAGTGTATATGAGGTTCATTTTTAGCCTGATCCGTTCCTTGTCCTAACTTTCATTATTGAAGGGCTGAAGGAAAGAGATAAGAAGTTGGTGTCTTCACCAGTGCTTATTTTTATTATTAGCTTTTTTGGGTTATGCTTTTAGTGACTTACTCAGCTGTATAAACGGGTATATTTTCCTAAAGCCATTTGAGTGAAGTATAAGCCCAAAGCTGTAACTACAGTTCCGCGTTAGCGCACACTTCATATTCCATCTCATTTCACATTCGTCTTACAGTCTGAATTTGTATCTAACACCACTTCTTTATGGATGTCACAAGAATTGTTAATGGGCGATGCAGTTGAAGTGTTTTCATTGATGTAGGGCTGCTTGTGTATTTGGAGCCTTTTCACAATCTTAATTGTGTCAGGTGATAGTTCCAAATCTGGCAACTCTGAAGATATTTTTATATAAGAAGCCACATTGTTGGTGATAAAATGTAGAGTGATAAGGAAATAATGGGAATTTGCTCCAGATCCAGAAAATGAGTGTGATAACAAAAACCATTCTTATTTGATCTTGTTTTGCCTTTTGTGAGATAGAAGTTGGCTATGTGCCATTCTCTTTTACCATGAAGGGCTCCAGTGCCTCATGATTGAGCTTCAATAGCCACGTTTGTAAATCTTCTGCTTAAATAGTGTCTTTCTTTTGCTCTCTTAACATTCTTATGAAACAGAAGCCTGTATGCTTGAGAGAGGTCCTTGCTGACCTGTCAATAATTGTTTTAAAGTGGGCTTCTGTACATTGTTTTGCAACCTTTGCAATCAGTTAGTTTCTGTTTTATTTTTATAATCAGTTTAGGAGGATGTGTGAAAGTTTTATTATAGATTGCTTTTAGATCTTGAGAATTTTTAGACGTTTTATTACAGAGCGCTTTGCGTTGATCAGTAGCAAAGAACGCAACTGATATGTTAATATGTTAATAATACCACAAAGTGAATACTTTTGATAACTACTGTATTTGGCACTTAGCATTTGGATTTGTCATTTCAGACCTTTGACCAGGAAACTGGTAGTTCTTGTGGTAAAAAGGTTGTCTGGAGCTGTGGGTTATTAGTTAAGAAATTTAATCTCCATCTCTCTGTGCTGGAGGGAGGGATGCTTAGTATCTACAGACAGAAGGTTGCATTCATTGCAGACATAATGCTGTACCAAGATGTTTTTGCACAAAGAGTCACCTAAATGTTAAAGGTGGGAAATGTACATTTGATAAGGTGAAATATTAAGAGACCCTATAGATTGAATTATTTTTACTTTGCCGTGTTAGTTTTTCTTCAATAAACTATGACAGCTTAAGCATGGTTTAGAATCCTTTATGACTTTGGCTGACATGATCCTGGGATACATGTGCTTTTGTTTCTTGCAGGAACAGGAAGGAATGGTCTGACATTGAGCCACTGCCACAGGATGATGGTCCCAACCCAGTCGTGAAGATTGCATACTCTGACAAGTGTAAGATCCATTCACTGAAGATGCAGGTTTTTCCGAAGATTTTGCATTTCCTTTTCGATTCCAGTCTTAGATCATGTTTCTGCTTTTGCTAGATTTTCCAGATTTTCAGTTTTTTTCATTGGCATATAAAACAAGAGAGTTTGCCACTTGAATATTTCCTGCTTCTGCAAAACTTTAGACTGTATTTTGTGAGTGAATGTCATGAGTTAAGCAAATTTAGAAATTACTTGAATTGTAAAGCACTGTACATGTTTTGTTTTTAGCTTTTAAGGTGATGGTTTTTATGCATTGGGTGAAGGAAAACAAAATAAAAGTGGCATCTATATTAAAAAAATGTTGCAAGCCATCTTTCTAAGGATCTGATGGAGACTTATTAATGTAGCATCGCCCTCAGTTTGTGAAGGATGACTTGCAATAAGCTGCTGCAAACAGCAGTTTTGTCTTAGTTCCTGTAGTTCAGTCATAAGTAGAGCTCATGTTTAAAAATACTTAGTTTGTGTCTTAAGAAAGAGAAAGGACAGATTGTCTTAGAAATAGCCAGAGATCAGAATGGAAATTCATTCCATGGCGTGTTGTTTTAGTGTTACACTTAAGAACTGTACATTTCTATTTGTATTGCTAAAGCTTTGGTTTTTTTTTTGTCTCTTACAGTTACGGATGTGTATGATTACTTCCGAGCCGTGTTAAAGCGAGATGAGAGAAGTGAAAGGGCTTTTGCATTAACAGCTGATGCCATTGAACTTAATGCTGCAAACTACACTGTATGGTAAGCTGCCTTGGGCTTGTCTTCAGTTATGATAAAGGAAACCAGCTTAGTGATGGAAAACATTTTGAGTTCAATATTTGCAGCCGTTCATAATGATTTTACTTTCACCCGATTACACAGAGGAAGGAGTTGTAAGAATGTCTGTTGTAAATGGGCATAGTGAAAACCGTGCAAGGCTCCTGGTCTAACATGCATAGCAGATATCTGTATGTGTGAAAATCTAGAGAATATAAGGCTTTTATGTTTTTCTTCTGTTTTTGAATTTAGAATCACCATTTATTGTTGTATCTCATATAACAGCTTACCCACTTCTCAGCAAGCCAGGACATTTCTCCACACATCCTTTGCTTTATATCCACTGCTTACAGCTTGTGGTTCCAAACTTGCCTAAATTTTACATGGAGTTTTAGATCACCTGTGGATGGATTGTCTCCCATGGGTCATTGTTAGTCTGGCAACGTCTTAGCCCTACAACCCAGAGTTTCAAAGCTCTCTAGGTGAGATTTTCCTCTGTATCTCTGTAACGTCCAATTATTGCTCTCTGTATTTCCCTTTGCAGCGAAACCTGTCTGTTTCATACTGAGACAGGGCTTCCTTTTACTAAGGCTGCCTTCCAGGATCGTTGTTCCTGGTCTCTAGACTGCCATTTGGCTACTGCCTTTCTTTTTCAACTGAGTGGACCTCGGGGGTGCCTATTCTTTTCTCCTCAGGCAGGAAAAAGGTTAAAGCTCTGAGACCTTGATCCCCCTCTCCAGGGCTTAATAATCATTGCATTCCTTTCTGGTGGGCGAGAACTTTTCTTCCCCCCCGATCTTTGTGTAAGAGAGGAATTAATGCTGACCAGGGGTGACCACACTCTCTAGCCTTTGTTCATCACAGCTCTGGAATTTCTATAAAGAAACTGATGCCAGAATCTGTAATTTTGCCGCCTTCAGTGCTGGTTCAGGGCCACGTCGCTCCATTGTCTTTGCTTAGTACTTTTATCTTAGCAGGTCCAAGGCCTCACCTTCCCCCTCCAGGACTTAGCTTTTCTTTATCCCATTTCAGAGAGCTTTATTGGTACTACCGATGCAATGAAACATTATTGTGTAACAAGCTCACTGTTCTTCGGGTTGTGACAGGACATTATGAACTGGGCTGCAACTCTAGTTTCGTAGTTTCTAGTTTCTTCCCAACTTCCCCTGTTGGGTCAAAATCAGTTCTGATTCGGGCAAGAGTGGGAAATTTATTCTTAATAAAGAATAAGGCCTCCAGTGCCTCATGATTGAACATCAATAGCCATGCTTAAATATCAGTGTCTTTCTTTTGCTCTCTTAACATTCTTATGAAACAGAAGCCTGTTCTCCAATTCTGCCTCCGTTTGACAACTTTGGGGTATATTTATCTTTTTTGTCCTTTTTGAGCTCTTCTTTATGCACCTTTGGAGTATGTATCCTCCTGTGGCTAACTGTCTGTGAGAATTCTTCATTTTTGCATGAAAAGCCACAGGGCTTTCTAATTACTCTGGTCTGCTGGGAGGTCTTATCACTCCCCTTTGGTTCCTATCTGGAACTAAATAAGGCCAAACAGCGCACCGCTGGATTTAAGAATTGCCAGTTACTCATAGCTCCCAAACACAGAACAGAATGAAGAAGAGTAGGCAACCCTCTTACCTAAGAGTAACTCATATTTTAACATATCGCAGGCACCGCATTCGCATACAGGAGGTTCAGAGTTGACTGTGATGTCTTACTGACTGCATCTAATGCCTGCAATTACCCAGGAGGTCAAAGGGGCTACTATGTAGTGGAAATCTAAGAGAACCCTAGCTGGCAGTCAATCAGTTGTGGGGAATCTGGTCGCAGGTGGCTGGAAACCCTGACCCCATGATCAGCCTGTGCTCAGGCCTATACTCACTGAGCTCCTTTTGAAGTTGTAACCTAAAGATCTCTTATCCACCCCTGGACTACCTCCTTGCTCTGACTCATGTGGTGAGCGAGTCCGCTGATGTCTGTTAGCTCACTGTAGTTAACTGTGTGGCCAGGGTGTTGATGGACCTAATGGCACACTGTCGCACAAGTTAGCCGGCACAGCTGTGTAATAGCTTGCTGTTCCAGTTGACTTTCTGGCAGCCAGCCCATTGGTCTGAGTCACAGGCACCACTAGAGAAAAAGAATTGCGCTTGTGCTATATGGCATTCCGATAGATTCTGCTCATAACTGAGCTTGCCATAGACCACGTCAAGCCTTTTAGTTTGGCTCACAGAGAAATAAGCAACTCCTATTAAAAAAACTGTTTCAGTTATGCATTTTGACAGTTATGGCTCTTATATTTTAAAAGCGTTTTCTTTCATTTTTATTATTTTTTTCTGTTATGCTCATACCTTAATTATTCTACTTAGCAACTTCTGTGATTTGTTTCGGAACCTGTTGCAGCACAGAAACTTGTCTGAAGTATACCTTTCCAAATACCCTAATAATCTGCGAGTCAGGACAGTCCCGCTGAACCTCATAGCATATGTGGAGCTGCTGGACTAGCCTACTGTAGAGAAGCAAGTAGAGTACAATGTTAAATTAATGATGAGTTAGAATGAGTAGCTCTGACTTCTTATACACTGTCTTATATGTTGCTTAGCATTGAACAGTAGACTTTTCAATTTAAAGAAGCTGCAGTGAACAATTTATAAATTTCTGTTTAGATAAAAGATAAATATTAAAGAAAGAAAATATAATCAAACCAGCTACATAGAGTAGTACAATGTCTTTTAATAATAATAAGCACTTTTCATTCATATTGTAAAAGTGAATTTTAATTCTTTGGATCTTGTATAATACTAAGTTAATATTCGGCTTTCTGCAATTCCAGGCATTATCGCAGAGTCCTTTTACAGTCTTTGAAGAAGGACCTTTATGAAGAGATGAAGTATATAACGGCCATCATCGAAGACCAACCAAAAAACTACCAAGTCTGGTAAAAACATTTTTTCTTTCAGTTTCCTCTTCTCTGTTCTCTCTGACTAAATGAATGAACCATAGTTTATTTACTGTACTGTATGTATTCCTCATGGGGTTATAAGAATTGATCAAATATTTATGGATTGTGATATTTCTTTCACACTGTGTATTGAATGTTATAATGTTATAATACATGATCCAGTGTGAACCATTAACATGCAGCTCTTGTCTAATTTAGATTTATTTCTAACAACTGTGTTGCAGAACGTACCCAGCCTTAGTTATCAATTGCACTGAGGCTTCTTTAAATAAACATTGGAATACCATTGTACTCTCTCATTGACATTGAGTAGTCTGGTCTTAAAAGCTTATCATCCACAATATTGCTGTGTAAAAATGTGCTTGTATTGTTACAATGAAATCAATCTAAAAAGGCCATTTTTAGATTAAATTTCCTTGATTGTATTTATACTTTGCAATTATGTTCGTTATTGGAAGAAATGGTTATAAATATCAGGTTTGACTGCCCTCCAGTTCATGAACTACAGGACTGCCAAGTTTGACTGGTTTGGAACTCTTAAAATGTTCTGGTATTGTAAAGGTATTGTATGAGGCTATCTTGTTCTTCCACTAATGTTTTTATGAAATGGGAAGAAAAAAAGTTGTCTGAATCCTGCCTGAATTACTTTTTACATTCCCCTAGCCTTTTTCTTTGCTCAGTTTTTGATATTTCAGAGTTTAGACCAGTACCTACATTTCCCACAAGTTATATTTTGTACCGACTTTTGTTTTTGGCAAAGAACAGCGTTTAATGAATAGTACCAGAACGTTGAAAGAACATTGGAAAGGATGCCAAAGAGATGAGTGTCCACAGTTATTTACTTTTAGCATGTAAATGCGTAAATTGGTACTGGGTTGCACATATTTTATATTTATAAAAGGATAATTCCATATGACTTTAACATCTGTCTTGAAGTTGTACCACCATTAAAATAGAATATTAACACTGACCAGTTTGTAGAGATGAAAAAGTGTATAAAACTGTCCTCTTGAGAAGCAGAAATTATTTGTTGTTTTTATGAGAAGACATAAATGTGTTTTGCCTCATTTAAGTCCCTTTCTGGTGCTAGATTGTCTTTTAGTCAGGGGCAGTATGACAGTGATGCTGATCTTACAAGGTCTGTGCTCTGGAACTGTGGTTCTGACTCTGTGCTGAGTGTTTGTTCTAATCTTTACACATTGACAATTGGGAACTAACAGCCTGTGTTCTGGGTGTAAGGCATCACAGACGGATGGTTGTGGAATGGCTGAATGATTCTTCTCAGGAGCTGGAGTTCATTGCCGACATTCTCAACCAAGATGCCAAGAACTACCACGCCTGGCAGCACAGGCAATGGGTCATTCAGGTAAGATTTGCCCTGACATGTAGTCATGCATTTACACAGTCATAAAAGCTCTTACTGTGTGTGGGGGGGGAAGCTATCTGAAAATAAAACAAAGACGCGCATAGGTTTCAGCTATAAATATTTAAAAGTAACTGGTTTTAATGTCCTTGTTGAGCCTGTTATAAACCTGTATAAATTCAGTACATCTGTCTAAAAATACATATTGTGGATCATGCAGATCATGGCTGTTTACCAGAATTTGTCCTACCAGCTCAGCTCTTAATGATTTAATTAAGAGTTTAACTCTTTTCAAAGGCTTTCAGCTGGTGGTGAATTTAAGGAGACCAACAAAAATTGTTGTTCTTTTGTTAGACCATGCGCTATTAGGAAATGAATCTGTGTTTCATCACATTTAATGTTTTTTACAGTTGGACTTTGAAATAAATGAAATCTGTCTTTTTCCAAACTTACTTCGATGACATCTGAAAGTCCTGTTCAGATAAAAAACTGGCTACAGCTCTGCGTGGCTCTACAAGGCTGTTTGTAGAACTGTATTCCAGCTGCACAGAAGTTTAACTATGAGCTTACATTTTTTATTACATTCAATAAAATTGTATTTTTTTGCGTCTTTGAATACAGACAGGCAAACCAACAGAATAAATACAATTAAAATGCCTATTCTTGTTGTTTATTTATTATGTTCACCTATGAAGGTTTTCTATGTTTTGCACATGGCACATTGTTTTAGGCATAATAACCTCTGCTGGGTATCATCTTAGCATCTGATTTGTGTTGGCAAATACAAATATGATTTATTTGCAGTTGTAGCATAGTGACAGAAGGCAAATGCCATCCAAATCAAATCTAAATGGTTCAGCAGAGAGTTTCAGAAGAGATGCTTTTTCCTGAATGAAAACAATGACTCAGACATTTGAGACTTGATGTGAAATAAATGTATACAGAGCTGCTAATGTGGCCTGAGCCCTGTGTAGGATGTGTGTTTTATTCTTGGCAGGAGTACAAGCTGTGGGAAAATGAGCTGGAGTATGTGGAGCAGCTCCTGGAGGATGATGTAAGGAACAATTCAGCCTGGAACCAGAGGCACTTTGTCATCGCCCACACCACGGGCTATAACGATCCAGCCATCATGGACCGAGAAGTTCAGTGAGTGCTGTCACTCAACAATATATCTGTAGTGTGGGTTTGTTTAGTTCCCTTTTTAATTTTAGTTGTTTAAAACTGGCAGGTGTAAAGCTAGGTAAATTGCTCCAATTTTAATATACAGTACATGTATTTTGCCTACAAATATATCATGAAAGCATGTTCTGAAAATAACAAATGGATAAATGGTCTGTGTGTTTTATGTAGGCAATTTTTAATTTAAAATCACCCTTTAAGTTTGTAAGAGTCACCTAATTTGGAATAGCCCGTTGTGTTTTTTTTTACTGTACGTTCCTACATGCAGTAGTGAATGCACCCAGGGGAGAATAAGAAAGTTTGGTCAGAATCCTTTAACCCAAACCCCACTTCTAGCTTTTGTCTTTTAACATGTTACAGGCTCCACAGCACTATACTGCAGGTTCAGTGCTGATGAGAGGAGAGGCGCGCCCTCACTAACAACACTGCATGCCTGCTAGTGCCCATGAGGCCGCAGGCGTTGATGAGAACCAGGAAAGCCCTGGCCGACTAATCCCACCCTAGTCTTCACCTTGGGGAGTCTCTGGGGTGGGTGGCCAGTAACGTGATCCAGGCTCATATCGGTGATTGTAGAACTCAGCCTGCATTAGGGCCCGTAACTTACCAGTTGAGCCACTTACACCAGGCAGTTATTTTTTGCTTGCTTCAAACCCAAGGATAACCAAGAGACTCAGGTACAGGAAAGGCTCAAGTTATCATCTGCCCCTTAGTCATGTTAGGTATTGATACTTAACCCATTCAGCAGTGTCATTCACTTAATATCGGAGATGATATTATCAGATCGGTGTGGTTTAACAAATACTGTTCATTACACTTCAGAAAGTAGTGGATACAATTGTAGTAGATGGTTAGACCCAGCACATGTCTGCAGCAATAGAACTATTTGTATCAGTCTGAACTGTGTGCTAAAAAAATAAACAGTTATTTTCAACAAAAATGCATGTATGTAGGAAGGCATTTTCTCATCACTAAATATTTAATTCACAGATATAACAAAAATGCATTGATTTTAAATATAGATCAGAATAAAATTAGTCTTTTCCTTTGACATTTTTAGATCTTAAACATGTGTAATGGAAGACAACCTATGTGTTAATATATATGGCATGGCCCTATTGTAGACTTAAAAGTCCATCTGTAAAAGTTTATTTTGAATGAATGGTCTCTAGGTGTCTTGACACAAATTTCATAAATGTTTTAGAATAATGTTTGTACTCGTGTTAATATGTGAATAACAGACCTTTCAAAACTCCTCTTTTGTTTATGTAAGTTCACCTTGAGTAAAAGTATTTTTGTCACTGTATTACAGGTACTGTCTGCAGTCCATCAGAAAGGCTCCTCAAAATGAAAGTGCCTGGAACTACTTGAAAGGGTATCTTAATGTACAGCTAATTAAATTGATAAAAACAGATTTGAACTTGTATCCCATAACTGATGAGCTAATTTCTGTATTTTTATGTGCAGAATCTTTGAGACCTTTAGATCAAATGTGAGTTATTTCTATTTTCAGCCAGCAGGTGTCAGCAGTGTTGTTTATTGAACTGTAATGTGAAAAATATTAAGACTTGTACATAAGCACTGCATGATTAGCTAAACCAGAAAGTCAGAAAGAAAATGTTACTTTACAACTTCTGCTTTGATATTGAACATGGTATTTGTATACCTTTTACCACTTTCACAGATAGCATTTTAAAAACAAAGCTAACAGATCTGACAAGTTCTAAGTAGAAATCTGGGAATGTATATTATATATAAAATATATTATGTGTTTATAATTAAAAAGTGTTTAGAAAAACAAATATTTTCTGAATAATGTTACATATTTATATAAACAGGTAAATGCTGATTTATGGCCAATTTTGCAATTATGAAATTAACAAGAAATTTGAAGGCATAAACAATGAATTCTGCAAATTACAGTTTTTAATTGCTATCATGCAGTCATGGCCGACTACTGCATGACTATTTGAAATGTGTAATTATACACTGTGTAATGTAGCATTCAGCATTAAAAAAAAAACACTATTTCTTGTTTGCACAGAATGATTTCTAACTTTTTGTGCCCGTTTAAGGAAACTTTTATTGCAGAAATTATTCCGGAAAGGCAGAGAGATCATTTGTGTCTCACCGGTGCAGGCAAAACGGGAAAAAATATTTTGTTCCAGTTTTTAGTGATTTTAATATACAGCCTTTAGTCACTATCAATACGCACCATAAATGGCACCTTTTTTCTGCATTTATCATAGAATATTACAAGATCGAGCATTGTCGGCACGGCCAGGCTTGCTGGAGGAGATTCTGGAGCTGCGGAAAACACACAGCTCTCCTTACTTGTTTGCCTTCCTGGTAGACCTATATGAAGACATGCTCGAAAGCAAGAGCAGTAATCAGGAGGAGCACTTAACCAAGGCACTTGAGGTCAGTATGGACTGCAGGGGATAGCAAAGCAACAGGAGGCGTAGCTCCGACGGGGGTGACAACAAGACAAGAATATCCGAATGAATTTATTAGTGAGGAAAGAAGTGCACGACCAAAGTGCCTTTTAGTCCTTTCCTGAAAAGCCATTCTGCGTAATTGTGGGTTGATGAGGAGGAATAAATGACACGAGTTTTGTCTGTAGGCATTGGATAGAGGATTAACAGATTTAATTAAATATCTTAAAACAAGCTGGAAGGTAATCTTTGTTTCTTATCTCTTTGGAAAGAAAAAAAATCATCTCTGGACTGACGTGTAGCTGTTGTAGAGCAACATGCTCATAGTGGAATGTGTAATTCCATGGTTAATTCTGCACATTTAACTGATTAATGCTTACTTTAAGTGTTTAACATTCTTTATTGATTAATATAGATGACAATAGGAATTATTTTCCAGCTTTTATGTCTTTCAAATATACACAGCACACTCCTGGGTATTCCTGTTAGCTTAGTTATATAATTCAGCTCTTCACTGTAATGTGCGTAATGAGACATTTATTTAATAATTGTAGTGATTAGAGGGCAATAACCATTACAGATTACAATTTACAAAGACTTCATATGGCTAATGGTTAATGCATTTATTTTTATAGGAGAACCTACCTTTAAACCTGGAATGTTTTTAATGATGATATTAACAGGGAAACAATTTAAACTAGCTTAAAGTAAAGTAAATGTAAAGTGATAATGTTATTCTCATCCACACCATTACATTTCCAGTTGTGTAGAATAGGAAATAGAGTATCATCGCAATTTGTTCTGACTTTGGTTCCTTTCTGTTTTAATACCAATGGACAGTTGTTCTCTTCTTTATACAAAATTCAGTGTTTGTGCTTAACCATAAATACACCTTAAAAAGACATCCAGAGCATAAGAAGCACAGACTCCTATGAGAAATCATTTTCAGGGATACTGGGGAAACCTTAGACACATTAGAATGGCAGCTTTTCTGTAGTTCAGGAGGAGTCAACCGTGGTAATTCCTTTCCTTTCCATTGTAACACGTTGTTCACACAATGCTTCAGCTAATCCTTAATTCATCAAAGTTATCTTCAACACTTGGGTTAATTAAGCAATTAAACCTGCAAAGGCACTTGGTTGAACTCTTATGATCCAGGCAAGTCAGGGTGAGTTTATTTTCTAATCTTCATACTCTTAATTCTGCACAGCAATCCAGCAGTGATGAACTTTTGGAATTTAAAAATCCTTAGCCGTGGTTCTACTAGCTGAAGATGGAGACGACTGTTAACATTTCAAGATTAAATATGCATGATCAGCATAAGATATCTCTAATCGGCACTGCTGGCGTGAAAGTTTTTTCTTTTCTTTGTGGTGCTGGTGCTCTGCAGTGTGACTGTGACTGTACCTTCCAGGGAGTGATCTCTGGTCTGTAGAAGAGAGAATGAGTAATGCTGGAACTATTGCTGACTATCACCATGACCCAGAACTGAACACCTCCCCCCACCCAAACTGTTTAAATACTGTAAATACAGCGAACATTTGTATTATAATTTATATGATACAGAATAATATTCTTTTTATGATGGTTAAGGTCATGCAGTCATTCATTCATGACTGCTTGAAGTCATACACAACCAGTTCAGCCACAGCACTCCTTACACTGATGATCCTGGCTCTGCAATGTTCAAAGATTAACTGTAGCTCAGCCCACTGACTAGGGTCTTTGGTCTCAGGGTTGTGTTTTCTGTTCATTTGAGCTAAATACTGAAAATTTTAATACTTAAAATCAAACAGTTTTAGAATTGTATATAAAACTCCGTAATAGTTCTGAATTTTAACACTTTCATTTTGGTCAACTTGTAACGATCAACCGTCAAATATAAAAGGATAGTGTATTTCCTGTAATATTTTGGCTGTAACTCACCTGGTCGAAGAAATAAGAGTGATAGCCAGTGGTCATCTGCCCTCTCTCACTTACAGTATGAGGGATGAGGCACGGAGAAAATGCAGCAGTGGTGAAGCTGGGGTGGAGGGTGGGTGCTAAAAAAGAAGGTGCAGTCCTTGCTCAATCACAGACTTTATTACCCGTCACTTATGCACGGAAGAACAAGATGAGAATTTGACCTCCTCCCGATTTTTTTAACACCCTATTATCTACCAGCTGTTATACAGTCACGTAATTATAATTAATTCTAAATGATAGTTAATAATTTCCGATTATTTTGAATAACAGTTTTCTTCATGATACAATGATCATTTTAGTTTTTTAAGCATTTACATTGAAGACTGAAATGGTGCAAGATGTGTGGTAAAGAATGTAGAATTGTGCTGTGATATATTACACCACAGACATTATTCAAATAAACGTGAGGGTGATCCTTGCCATCGTTTTATTGCATGTAGTAGGTGAGACGTTCGTCAACACACAAAAGGGACAAGTATGGCCTCAGCCAACAAAACCTTAGCTGATTGTGCATGGTTCTGGTTTAGAGTATTTAAAAAAAACAGTGATGAATGTCCTTCATCGATATTGTATATGAATAGGTAGCCCTCTTGCTATAACCTCTTCAGCAAAAAGGTATGATTTAAAGGCAAAAAGTAATTTGCACCCAGAATTACTTTAAAAGCAACATTTGCACGATTAATTGTTGTCGATTAACATATAATCAACAACAATTTACAGTCCCATAACTTCTCAATGGTTACGCTAAGTTGAGTACTAAAGAAACGATGCAATACAAACACTTTTACAAGAAAAGTGGTAACATTAAAGTTCTCCCAGGCTACCTGTAAACACAGCAGAAATATTTAATTTAATATTAAATATAACTTCATTTACTTCTTCAAAATTCGAATTTTGTTGCAAAGTGCATATGCTGTTTTTGTGTGTCTTATTGTCGCTTTAAAACTGGACAGTGGAATTAATTCACAGCGTTATTAATGTTAGCATAATAGAACAATTTTTTCAATCATTGCAGTTAAAAATTACTGAATGTGACACCAAAAAACATCTGAAAAGGTGCCTAAGATGCAAGTAATTATATTTCTTGTGTTGGTGGGGTTGCACCTATTTTGAGGGGAAATGTAACATTAAAGTGTTCTTTCTGTATGGAGGGGAAAGTTAATTGCACAACGTAATTGAGCGTTTAGGGGATATTGAGTAAATGTATATTCCATCTGTGATAATGAATATGCGTATTAAGGAGTAGAAAATATACATTTTATGATTTATGGAATATGGAAGGGGAAAAAAAGTATGATGAAGAAGTATTTGGGTCTATTTCTGTACTGAAATGTACATGAGTACACAGTTTTAAATTCCAACTCCCATATATATATACTTATTTCACATTTTATTTGTCAACTGACATTTCTGTCAGAAAGTACCCATCCACTATAGAATTCAGATAATGATTGTTCTTGTTTTTTTTTTACAATTTGATTGCATTATAAAATCCTACTGTTTTTGTTCCAGCTTTAATAGGTCTACAGCACCTTTATTTTTGTGTACCTTCTTGCAAGTACCGATGCAGAATAATTTAAACTTTTTTTTTGACACAAGGATTTTTGCTTTTGTATTTGCTTATATTAAGTCTGTGGGTGAGGCAGATCTATTAAAATAAGAGTAGCTGCAGTGTTGTTTAACCAGTCCAGTCTTTGCATAGTTTGGGGAAAATTAATTATCGCAAGTCATATCTGTATGTTTAATATAAAAGGAGTGCAAGAAAGATATTAAACAATAATTTGAGCATTTGTTTTTACCTGTTTACATCTTATTGATCTTCCCACTGTGCCTTTGCAGACATTTATGACTAAGTTTTCAGAGTCCCATGTACCTTTTTTTACTGTTGGAAGATTATATTTTGAAGCTAGAAACTGATCAAACTTGGGACATAGATGTAATCTAAAATTCTCTTAATACAGTTCTCTCTGCCTCAGTCTCAATTCATTATTTATGTGGTAATCTTATACATACCATGTCATACTAAGACCTATGATTAATAAGAGAAAAGTAATAGGTTTAATCCATGCTGAAAAAATAATACAAAATAATAAAACACAACGTTCACCTTAAGAAGGCTCCACGGCCAAAACATTGTGTTTTCTTTCTTCTCTTTTCTGCATGGAATAAACCTATTATTTGTTCCTTCGCAGCCTACGCATACTGATGCAGCTACCCACCTGAACTACTTAGACCTAAGATTATATGCACAGCACGTCAGAATATCTTATCCTAACACAGACAGTATTATATTTGTATAAAATGGAAACTGGGGTTTTGTTGATCATTTTAAGCCTGTGTTTTCTTGTATATTTGGTATGTAACCTTATCTACCCATTCTCTTTTTGCTAGCAATGGCTACAAGCAGTCCTCATAGCTGTTAATTAAGAGCCCTCGTTAATTGCTACCATGTGCTTTTTATGAGGAAGGTCACCTTCTGTGTAAAAATATAATGATGATGTTTCACTAATGGATGTTTGTGTAATTTTTTTTTTTCAATTTATAGCTGTGTGAACTACTTGCAGAAGAAAAGGATAGCATCAGGAAAGAATACTGGAGATACATTGGGAGATCACTGAAAGACAAATATGGCACCAGTGAGGAATCCACAACTCCTTTGCAAGAGCATCAAGAAAACTGTGGAAATGACTGATATGACCAAGGATTTGAAACGATAATTTGCTGCAGAAAAATAATTTTGGCAACAGGTCATCATTACCACATTGGTAATGAGTATTCATACCAGCAAGGATAAGAAGAATGCATATTGAAAGTATTCAAATCATAATGCTGAAGTGTTTAAATTGAGTTCAGGAGAGGTTTTGGGTGGTTGAACACCAAGAACCTCCTATCACAGAAAAAAACTTAACTCCCTTAACTTAGGCGGAAACTATAATATCTTGCCAAAACATTGTGTAGCCATATTCTGCATTGCTTAGACTGTAAAGTCTTTTGTACGCTAGAATTAATATAATTGTACCTGACTAAAGCTGTTGTCCTTGCTTCTGTTTACAAACTCAATTTTATGTTTTTCTGCTGTATAGCATTTGATTTATCTTATGTTTGTATGAAAGTGTTATGTAGAAGATTCAGAAAGGTAAAGTATTTTCAAAGGGATTAAGCATATGTTGTGTTTCCCCCCCAAAAAAATACTGAAATTGCA
This sequence comes from Lepisosteus oculatus, assembly GCF_040954835.1. Lineage (NCBI taxonomy): Eukaryota > Metazoa > Chordata > Actinopteri > Semionotiformes > Lepisosteidae > Lepisosteus > Lepisosteus oculatus. The sequence continues at coordinate 60,225,925 of NC_090696.1, forward strand.
ATGATAATTAGTGTGGAGGACAACTAGTGAATAAGGACTTTATTTATATCAAGGATCCTTTATACTTAATAAGCTTGGCAGATTATATTAAAATAGGAGGTTTAGAAAACACTATAGGAGCAAAGTACATTAATTACATTTAATGCAAAGAAGTGCAACTATTACATAAAGGTAGAAAAAATTAAAATTAGAAATATGTGAAGAGAATACCCTTAGCTTGAAGAAGCTAATCATGAAAAATACAAGGTTTTATGTTGATACACAATTTGCATCTTTAGATATTGTGGGGAAACTGCTAAAAGCAAAGAAAGTCATAAAATACAGTGTGAAATACAGAAATCTTAAGGCATCCAAATATTAGACTTTGGTTATGAAGAAGCAAGAAAAATATTGTGACGAGTCTGGACTACTGTTAGATTACAAGAATCAAACTTTATTATTCTTGAACAGAGAAGACTATGATGGGGACTTGATTTTTCTTGTGCTTGTGCGAGAATTGTGTGGTGTATTTTGAAAACAAACATATGGGAACAAGCCAGATAAAAGTTAATAACATTTCTTCTTTTAGGAAATGGCTTGATGAAATTGTTTACTAGTAGCCCAGTGAATCATATGGGTTGAAGGGCCTCCTACTGTTTGTGAAGCTCCATGTTTCTGAGAATATAAATGTATGGAGTGAGAAGTTGTTTTGAGGCTCTGTGCACAGATACATTTTCAACTTTGTAAGAGTATGCCTTCACTATCCATCCATTCAAATACAGTATTTTCTAACTGCTTCTTTCAATACAGGGTTGAGGGAGACTCAGAACCTATCAATGCAAGCAATGTGGGTAAGGCAGGGTATCCCTTGGGCGGGATGCCGGTCGATGATGGGGCAAACAGACACAAACACAGACTAACACCTTGGGCCAATTTTCCCTGAAGTCAATTAAACTATCAGTATGTCTTTGGACTGTGGGAGGAAACCAGAGTTTTCCTGAGGAGAGCATATAAACTCCACACAGATCGCTCCTCAGGTTGGAATGGAACCCAAACACTGAGAAGTAGCAATGCTAACCTGGCTTCAGTATTTAAAAGTTTACAGTGGTGTGAAAAAGTGTTTGCCCCCTTCCTGATTTCCTATTTTTTGCATGTTTGTCATACTGAAATGTTTCAGATCATCAAACAAATTGAAATATTAGACAAAGATAACACAAGTAAGCACAAAATGCAGTTTTTAAATGAAGGTTTTTATTATTAAGGGAAAAACAAAATCCAAACTTACATGGCCCTGTATGAAAAAGTGAATGCCCCCCCCCTGTTAAAACATAAATCAACTGTGGTTTATCACATCTTTGGAAAGCTGAGTTCAATTTCTCTAGCCACACCCAGGCCTGATTACTGCCACACCTGTTCTCAATCAAAAAATCACTTAAATAGGACCTGCCTGACAAAGTGAAGTAGACCAAAAGATCCTCAATAACTAGACATCACGCTGAGATTCAAAGAAATTCAGGAACAAATGAGAAACAAAGTAATTGAGATTTATCAGTCTGTAAAAGGTTATAAAGCCATTTCTAAAGCTTTGGGACTCCAGTGAACCACAGTGAGAGCCATTATCCACAAATGGCGAAAACATGGAACAGTGGTGAACCTTCCCAGGAGTGGCCGGCCGACCAAAATTACCCCAAGAGTGCAGCGACCACTCATCCAGGAGGTCACAAAAAACCCACAACAACATCCAAAGAACTGCAGGCTTCACTTGCCTCAGTTAAGGTTAGTGTTCATGACTCCACCATAAGAAAGAGACTGGGCAAAAATGGCCTGCATGGCAGAGTTCCAAGACGAAAACCACTGCTGAGCAAAAAGAACATAAAAGCTCGTCTCAGTTTTGCCAGAAAACATCTTGATGATCCCCAAGACTTTTGGGAAATACTCTGTGGACTGATGAGACAAAAGTTGAACTTTTTGGAAGGTGTGTGTCCCATTATATCTGGCTTAAAAGTAACACAGCATTTCAGAAAAGGAACATCATACCAACAGTAAAATATGGTGGTGGTAATGTGATGGCCTGGGGCTGTTTTGCTGCTTCAGGACCTGGAAGACTTGCTGTGGTAAATGGAACCATGAATTCTGCTGTCTATCAAAAAATCCTGAAGGAGAATGTCCAGCCATCTGTTCGTGACCTCAAGCTGAAGTGCACTTGGGTTCTGCAGCAGGACAATGATCCAAAACACACCAGCAAGTCCACCTCTGAATGGCTTAAGAAAAACAAAATGTAGACTTTGGAGTGGCCTATTCAAAGTCCTGACCTGAATCTGATTGAGATGTTGTGGCATGACCTTAAAGAAGCGGTGAAGGCTCGAAAACCCTCCAATGTGGCTGAATTACAACAATTCTGCAAAGATGAGTGGGCCAAAATTCCTCCACAGCGCTGTAAAAGACTCATTGGCAGTTATCGCAAACGCTTGATTGCAGTTGTTGCTGCTATGGGTGGCCGAACCAGTTATTAGGTTTAGGGGACAATCACTTTATCACACAGGGCCATGTAGGTTTGGATTTTTTTCCCCTTAATAATAAAAACCTTCATTTAAAAACTGCATTTTGTGTTTACTTGTGTTATCTTTGTTTAATATTTCAATTTGTTTGATGATCTGAAACATTTCAGTGTGACAAACATGCAAAAAAATAAGAAATCAGGAAGGGGGCAGACACTTTTTCACACCACTGTAAATATAAATATATAGTTGTATGCAAATGTTTGGGCACCCCTGGCCAAATTACATGTTTTGTTTATTTTCTAAGTAAGAAGAAGTTAACACAACCTCTGCAGTAAACAAACTTAAACTTTACATATTATTGCAACTATTTATTTGCTGAATTTAACAGATTGAAGAAAATAAAACAGTAAACGTGGCATCTATCAGTACTTAGTAACACCCCCTTTCATCACATCGCAGCATCCAAACATTTCTTGTAGCCAGCTAACGATCTTTCTTTTCTTGCTTTAGGATTTTTCCCCAGTCTTCCTTGCAGAACGCTTCTAGTTCAGAAATACTTAAGTCATCTTGCATGCACTGCATGTTTGAGATCTACCCACAGATTTTCAGTAATATTCAAATGTGGGGACTGTGAAGGCCATTCCAAAAACCTTAATCTTTCATTTCTTGAAGTAGTTCATGGTTTATTTTGAGGTATGTTTTGGATCATAGTCTTGTAATAATATCCAACCTCTTCTCGGATTCAGTTTCTTCGCTGGCTGTTGGACATTAGCTTCCAGGATTTGTTGATAGTAGAATCCATTCTTCTCTCTACCCGCACAGTATTTCCTGTGCCACTGGCTGCCACACAACCCCAAAGCATATAGATCCATCCCCATGCTAAGCAGTTGGTGTTCTTTTCTTCATCTTTTTTTTCTCCAAACGTACCTCTGGTGATTGTAGTCAACAAGTTCAATTTTTACTTCATCAGACCACAGCACTTAGTTCCAAAATGCCTCTGGCTCATCTACTGCAAGTCTTGTGTTGTATACTTCAGCCATTGACTTTTGTGATGAGATCGCAGGTAAGGTTTCCTTCTGATGACTCTTCCATGCAGATCATGTTTGTGCAAACAATGCTGCACAGTGGACCGGTGCACCACTACTCCCGTGCCAGCTAAACCTTCCTGCAGGTCCTTTGCAGGGATATGGGGGGTTTTGCTTTGCATTCTTGACCAGTCTACTAGTTGTACTTAACTTACAACTGTTCCCCTTAACTTCCATTTCTTAATGACATTTCAGACAGTGGAAGTTGCAAGCAGGAAGTGTTTAGATATCTTTTAATAGCCTTCCCCTGCTTTGTAAGAGTTGATTATCTTTATTTTCTGATCCCCAGTCAATTGCTTAGAGGAGCCCATGGTTGTTGAGTGTTAGCACAACACCCTGAGAGGTTTGAAGAGTCAGAGAATTTATTAAGCTCTGGAATTGTCATCACCTGTCTTAGATTAAGGCCTAACAAGTCAATTAAGTTCTGAGACCTTACAAAAAAAATAACAGTTATGGATCAACTGGTAGGGTGCCGAAACATTTGCACATGCCACATTTGCTGTTTTAATTTTTTCCATTTAATAAATTCAGCACATAAATAGTAACTGTTCATTAAAATTTGTGGAAATATCTCAGGTTTAGGTTGTTCGTTGCAAAGGTTGTGTTAACTTCTTTTCACTTAGAAAATCAACAAAACGTAATTTGGCCAGGGGTGCCCAAACCTTTGCATAAAACGGTATATATTGGGTATTAAAAGAAAGGTAATCATTCTGGCTATGCATGCATTATTAGAAGAAGAAAGTTATTTCAATAATTGGAATTTGGTATGGACCAATTGTGATCCATTCAAATTGGTCATAGAAATACGTCCTGCTTACCGAGAGATCAATTACTTTTTGGCAAGCTGGAGGCTGAATTAAGTGCAGGCTGTTCTTCACTGTCTGTTCTTGTAAGCAATTACTTGTCTGTCAAGACAAGTTTGTTGATGATAGGGTCTGTGTTGCAAGAGCACAAATAATGAACCCTCTCTACTATCTACTGGGATCTACCGGGAGGCCCAAGTGTGATGGCCGGGAGTGTCAAGTTGCTACAGAACTTCATCGTGCTCGATGGCAACCTCACTGCACTTTGCAACATTCCTGGGATCACGATTCCAATTCCCGTGAGCTTATCTTGACATTTAAACATACCAGCAACACAATATACATTCACAAACTGTCAACAATGATTTCTTTGCAAGATGAGAATGTGACAGTTATGCCATACATGACCCAGCTCCTTAGATTGTAGCCCCATTGAACAATTGGATAAGTCTGAGCAATGCAGTACCTATTCCTGTGCATAACTGTGCAGGAATGGTATGGGATCCCAAAAGACAGCATCTACAATCTGGAGCAAAGCACATATCCCAAATATGAACTTGCATTGCTTCCAGTAGCGTCTATGCTAATCATCTCTTGACTTGTCACATCAGGTCCCACATTGATCATGACAAATATTAATGAACGTAAAGTCAAATACAATGTCAGTTTACCTGTGGCATTATTTGAGCAGGGTATTTTCCCGCAGATTTTGTGAATTTGTTATATGTGGTTTCTTTTGATGCTTGTTATGTGTAATTTTGCAAGAGGTTATTATTATCTTTAATGCTCTTAACTATTTACGGAAACGTCTCATTCCTGAGAGATTGAAGAATTTTTCTGCATTCTTCCACATCCTGAAGGTCTTCATGCACGAATGCTCCTCTGCCTTTTACTTAATACCCCCAGAGGGGCAGCACTGTGGTTCAGTAACCAGTATGCGTCACCACTCACCTGAAACAGACAGCAACTTCCAGTTTCAGTATCAGCCATTTCAGCTCAAAGATGTATCCACCACCAGAATACTGTATGTATGTGAGATCATTAAATACAGTTAAAGACAAAATCAGTAATTATCTGTTTCTAGCTTGTGCATGTGTTTCCTTTTCATCCATGTGTGAACCTACATACCTGATTTTGGAACACTTATGTATTTTCACTGATCACACCTTAGAATGTTTTTTAAAGAAAATGTTATGTTGTCTCAGTAGAAGAAAGGAACCTTAATAAAGTGATGAAGCTCATAATGAAGTGATGTTCTAGATTCAACCATGTCATTTTTTGGGTTCTCTGCTCCTTAGTCTGGGTTAGTTTTACTCACCACTGCTCCCGGGGAACTGTACTGTACTGTATGTGTGTGTGTGTTTGTTGGTTTTATGTAATTGAAGCCTTAGTTGACTTGATGATTTGATTAATTTGATTCATTTTCAGTTACTAAGCACATTTCTTATCAAACTTCCATCCATTTTCTTATTGTTTTATCTAATGCAGGGTCATGCGGAAGCCAGAGTCTATCCCTGCAAGAGATTTGTGCAAAGTGGGATACACCCTGTCCAGGACAACAGTCCGTCAAACACACTCACCCCAGGGACAATTTTCTAAGAAGCCATTTAACCTACCAGGATGTCTTTGGACTGAGGGAGGAAATATAAGCACCCAGAGGAAACCCAGCATGGGGGGAACATACAACCTCCAAGCAGTGGTAGTCCAGGAATTGAAACCAGGGCCCCAGCAGTGTGGGGTATCTAACCCATCCACTGTGACCCTGTATTGCCCATTAATAAACTCCAAAGCAGTTGAGCAGCTTGTAAGTCCATTGAAAGATTCAGTTAAGTAAAGAGTAAGGTGGAACTGAAGGCCACTGGCATGTGGGCCCAGGGCTAGGTTTGAGAAATGGTGACCTTGAGACGGTCGTCTAGGTCAGTAGTTCTCACCCCTGGTGCTGGAGCAACTCTTCTGCTTTTCATTGTTGCTGTGCTTTTACTAGGTCTAACTGCTCTTTTTGACTAAATTTCCTCTTACTGCTCTCAGTTTTTGGTTTTTGCTTCCTCAACAGCCTTTACCGTGTGATTACTTTATGATGTCAAGACACTAGTGGGAAAGTTATATGCATTCCACACACCTTTGAGTTTGTTGGAGTGAAACGCATGAATTCGTCTGGGGTTGACATAAATGATATAATGATATTTCATTGATATAAACAAAAACATGGTCCTGGCTATCAGAGAGCAGTTAGCCTAATAGATGAGGAGCTCAGTGGGAATGAAATCCAGGCATAGATGTACTCCAAGCCCAAGATGGAAGCCAAGATTCTGGGGGGGTTGGAGTGCTCAGTATGGTGCCCAGCATGGGCTTTGCAGAACTACAGACGTTTTGGGGTTTGTGCTTTATACCTTATTGTGCAACTAATGGAGGAGATTGAAAGCTTTGGTGCTTGGGTAAGCTATTTTATTATGCTAGTAATTGTTATCCATGTACTACCATTAATAATTACTATAGTGAAATGTTAACATGTTTTTATTTTTGTCACACTTTAAAAAATTTAAATCTGTCAGGAGGTTTCCATGTACTCATTGGAGATAAAATATTAACACATTTTCTGGATCTTATTACAGGCAAGCAAGTCAATTCTAAAGACATTGCAGTGACAGAAATTATGTAAGGCTTCATTGCATTTAAGAGCACAAATGGACTGTAGGCTCCTCACTGGCCCATTAATATTAAATCATTGAAAGAAGTAGACAAGTTACCAGCTTCTGAGAATAATCTGAACTATGTCGTAATGGAACTGCCTAACCCACTTAATTTAAAAGGATTTCCAAGTTGGAGCACATTGTGGTTAATTGTCTGTCTGTCGTCATTATTCAGCTTTAGAAAGAGCTGCTTTTAAACCATATTTGTTAAAGAAGATATCAGCAACAGAAAACATGAAATCATTGACATTCAATTTCAGCAAATCAGTTCCCAGCCTTCATTTTACCAGTATCACAAAATGTAATGGAGGAACCTTCCTGTTTGCACTGTGGCAGTAGTCAACAGTGATATCTGACTGCTATAGATTAAAAAAAAAATCTACACAGGTGAGCACTATCACTTCTATCAGTACATACTGTATGTGAGCAAAAAAACTAAGGGCTAAATCAAATGACATTTGAAAATGTGAGGAGATAACAATCCACAATTCATGTAAAACAATATTTTCTATTTAAAATACAGTATTTTTTTCTTCTCTTTTCTTTATTTCAGATGTACTGGTTTGGAAATTGTATTTCTGACCAACACCACTTGCAGCTGAAAAGGTTTCCTTTGTAATTCTAGCCCACCTGTAGTGATCAATCCCGACCCTAAAGCCCTTCAAAGCTAAAGTTTTGGATTCTTTCTGGAAACTTGAAATAGTTCTTGCTGCAGTAGTAGCTACACTATGTTAGTTGACTAACTATCTGTTTTTATGAACTCTTCCAGTATTGTAGAATCTTAGTAATTGAAGTCTCATAAACATACTAGCACACACATACAGCTTTTTCCTGTGGTGTACCTGTTTGAGCTTTAAATTATTATAATTCCTTTAGTAAATTTTGATAATTCCACAAAAATATTTAATGCTACCTAAGAATAATTACAGAATTTACAAAGAATAGCTCCATTTTCACTGGGAACTCTGAATTCCACTGTGCCAAGAGTATAGTAATCAAATGAAATGATACAACCACACAAACTGAAAACAAGAAATATAATAAAGAACACATTGAATAATTAATTCAGTATATCAAGAGCAACAATATTAAACAGAAAAAGATTTAATATATGGGATCTGCCCAATAAATTCAAAAGATGATTATAATAACAAAAAATATTTTATTTATAAAGCGCAATTCCAAACCCAAGAATGCTGTACAAATACAAATAATGTATTCAAACATATTTTTAATATACCAATTTTTAATTAATGAAATAAAAGACGAACATAGATAGATAAGACTTTTTTGATCCCGAAGGGAAATTGAGGTGTTACAGCAGCCCAGCCCCAAAATAAAATAAAATAAGTACAGCAATTCAAATAAACTATATAGTTAGGTGTGTGCAAAATATGCTCATAGTCACTGTAAAACAATATGTTTAGCAAAAATCTGTGCAAAATGTGCATAGGTATATACAGATTGAAAGTACCACAGTATAAATTGTATATTAATGCAGTGTCCAAAAAGTACAATAGTGCAACATGCTGTCCATAGATGAGCAGACGAAGGGCTATCAGTCCTAGCCTAGGGCAGTGTTATATACCCTGAAAGCCGCAGGGTAGGACCTGGAGGAAGGACCTGCGGAAACGTTCCCTTGAACACCGTAGCGGGAGCAGTCTGTTACTAAAAGTGCTCCGCTGTCTAATAACAGTCCCACGTAGTGGATGAGAGGCGTTGTTCATGATGGCTGTGAGCTTGGTCAGCATTCTCTTCTCAGTTACCACCTCCAGGGGGTCAAAGCTCAGCCCTAGAGCCAGTCTTCTTGATGAGTTTATTGAGTCTATTTACATCTCTTGCCATGATGCTGCTGCCCCAGCACACAACAGTGTGACACATTCTAAGACATACCTGTACAGTATCGGACATAGGCCTTAGGAAAAAGGTGAGTTTTAAGTGTAGATTTAAAACAGTCAAACAATCTGCCTCTCAAAGGGTCACAGGAAGGGTATTGCATAAATGGGAGCAAACACGGAAAAAACATGGTCACCAGTAGTCCTACATGTAGTCCTAGGTACAATAAACAAATGACCAGCCTCAACTGAACAGAGCCTATGGGAAGGAGTGTATGCGGTACATGAAAGAGTTCAGAAATTTATAATGGAGCCAGATTAATCTGAGCCTTATAAATCAGTAAGAATAGCTTGTATTGAATATGTCACTTTATTAGTTCACTGCCTAAAACACTGTCCTACCAAGTTGCCTCTACAACAGACTTCCATAGTTTAAGCATTGCGATGAATTTCTGCAGATGGTGCTTTCCTTGCTTTCAGTACAGTAGATCAGTCTTTTCTGACGCACACCATTAAGTGCGTGTGTGTGTCTGGATATCAATTCTTTCAGGCCCTTCTTTGTCAGGTAGTGCTCTTCAGTTTAGTGATGCAAAGACCCCAGTTCCACAAATGCAGAGTTTCTGGATTACTGTGTCAGTAGAGGTCACTGAATTTCACTTACTACACTTCCCTCTCCTACTTCCTCAGTCTCTCTTAAATATCTCTCCTGTAATACCTTCTTCTACCTTAAGCAGAGCCTTTTTTGCTTCCATTTTGCTTTAGTGTCCACTGGATATGTAACTATACAGCTCTTGGAATTACATTACATATTACATTTATTTGCTGAATTTAATCTTTTTCTTCCTAATTTTGAGGACATCTTGGCATGGGTACAGAAAGTATTCGCACACGTCATGTACAGATACAGTACATACTGCAGACAGTGTATAATATGTATAATTGTACATGTAATTTTAGTCAACTCAATAAAGTACAATTTTAGTTGTACTTTACTGAGTGAACTCTTATACAGTAGATGCTGTTCTGCAGTTCACCTATCTGACTGAGGAAACCCAAGCACAACTCCTCAAGTTGGAAGAGCCACTAAGCTGTTGCAGGCATGGATATAAATCAGAAGATTCTAGGAATGGCTTGCTATTTATTCTTGTATTTATTCTTTATGTTTTTAGATAAAATCTACTGTGTACATACTGTATGATCATACTCTGGACTATGACGAAGTCAGAGAGGCCATTTTGGTGCTTTTGTGATATGTCTGTCGCTGTGCCTGTTCCTGCTGGGATTCAATGTCAGTTGCTTGTGGGCACATAACATTACTCCCTAGACAGTAGATAACTCAGCCGCACCAAAAGACCAGGTCCTCTTAGAGGTCTGGATTAAGCAGAGGGTGTGATGTCCCTTCTGTAATGTGCTCAGCACTCTAAGCTCCAATTACACCTTTGCAGATGCACTGATGTAATCAAAGGTTGTACGATAAGTCCTGATTATACTTTTCTGATTTAAACACATAAAACATAAGACATAAGACTGTATGGAAACAGTACAGAACTTAGATTTTCTGTGCTCTAGCTGAACTTGAAAGCACCTTCTCTCTCTGTCCTTCCAGGACATATCTCCAACATCTCTTAAAACACACTGACTTTTGTTCATGTGTTGAGTGGCAGTTCCTACCTCTGCCAATCTTTTCTGGTTTATTAACTCAGGGAGAGGCATAAATACCTTTAGTCCACTGGTATTACCAACTATTTGCTCATGTATAATTATCCTCCAATGGCAACCGGGGTGATATTGTCACTTTTAAACCTTGTCTGGAAGACAGAGTGTGCCCAAAATCTCCTGCAGAATTCAGAGAAGACCATCTAATGGCTGGAGAAATCGCTTCTTGAATCAAGAACAAGAAGCTGAAATTGTCAATATGGTGTCGGTAAATAATGGCATTAGTCTTAGGGAAATCCGACACGCAGCATAGAGGACAAAATTATATTCAATAACATAAGGAGTGTTGCCATATCCACTATTGATCGTGTGCTGAGAAGACACAGGGTGAGCATGAAGCAAATAGATCGAGTTCCATTTGAGAGGAACTCTGATTGTGTGAAAGAGATGTGATACACGTATGTACAAGTGAGTAAATCATTTTACAATACTTTACATATTGACTATGTTTTGGTTCTTACATGGTCACGTCTTCATCCAGAGAATCCTTGGGCTTGATGGAAATGCTGACCCAGTCGAATATGTCTATACTGACGAGGCTGGATTGAATGTGGCCAAAAGGCGTCATAGAGGAAGGAACATCATAGGACACAGAGCAACAGTTGAGGTCCCTGGCCAAAGGTGGGGAGAACGTAACCATGTGTGCTGCTATCAGTCTTCAGTGGGTCAGCCATCGCCATGTCACAATTGGCCCACACAACACAACACAACACTTCTTCTGGAATTCCTCAATGCACTGTATGATCTTTTATTCCCACCCCCAGTGAGACAACATAGGACCACAGACCACACTACCCATACCACCCACACATACAAATGATCTTCCTTCCACCCTACTCCCCATTTCTCAATCAAATTGAAGAATATTTTTCCAGTTGGCGATGGAAGGTACCGTATATGATTGGAACCCACACCAACAGGTGACCCTTCTTGAGGCAATGCATGCAGCCTGTGATGATATCAGAAGCTTGTTAAGAATGGATCTGTCATTCTAATTTTTGGGGGCTGGTGATCAAACTCTGTGATTCTGTGATTTTGAAATGTAAATAAACTGAGGTTATTCTGTAGTGGCTGGTTCTGTAGTCTTTGTGTTTTTTTTTCATTCATATTTAATTTTGAAGAGAGAGTTTTGTGTTTTGCAGCACAATGTCTTATTCAGTGCTCAGTGTGAGCTATGAATATGCTGTATGTGTGTGTGCTTCTGACTGAATTATTTGGTTTTGAGGGCTGTGTGTAGAGTTTTACAGTTAGTAGTGAGTTTTTCGTTGTGTGTTTAAGGTTTTGAGAATGTGGTATTTGAAAATGGGCTTTGTGTATATAGTTTTGGAAAACTGGTGTTGTATTCTGAGAAATGTGTGTATCCAATCAGGAAAAACTGTAATTTATGTAGATTGCAGTAGCATGATGTTGCAAAGTTCAAAATGTTTAGAGGTTGTTCTGAAAAAAACATATGGTTCCTGATTAATTGCAGTAACAGGTTTTTCTAGTAGTGTTTTCTAATATATCTCACCACTGTGTAATAGGTATTCAGTGGGGTCTGTGTATTTGATGGCTTTTGTGTGCCATCTGAAGGTAAAGTTAGATTTAGATCGAAGATAACATGTTTTTGAGTAGAGTGTTTGATTTGGTCATATAAGTTTGAGGTTTGTACAAATCAGTGTGTGTTTTTGGTTTTGGGTTTATAGGTTTGGGTAAATGGACCCTCATTTGAGGAAATGTGTCTTACCTGTTGGGAAAAAACTGCAAGGGTGTTTCAAATAGTTATACAAATTATTACATACTCCTAACCCTAGGATTAAGGTAGAGGCTGGGTTTTGCTTTGGGCAGGGAATGTCTTGCTTACAGTCTTGCCTAGACAGAAATTGCCTAAGGCCCCCTACTGCAGAGCCGTCCCGACAGGTAGTTTTCGTCTGTAATATGAGAGCAAAAAAAAATCCAACAACAACTAGTTTTCAAAAGCTTGCCTGCCTTTTGCACATTAGCTATTCCACTTGCACTCATACTGTAGGTAGTATTTTTAATGACTCCCATACATGAGCAATCTCGCTAGGGCTATTGGTCAGTCTAAATGTTTTTTTTCAAACACGATGCACACACATTATCAGTCTTGCTCGCAATTATGTTATAGCATACCTACTGTAGGTAGAGTTAGTCAGGAGCCAAAAGCAATGAAACAAAATGATCCAAGTGGGGCAAAAGAACAAAAAAATAGTGAAATTAAATGAAAATTAAAAAGAAATTACAAGAAAGCTTGCAAAACATTAGTTCTTCACAAGTATAAATGAGAATGAACCAGCCCCTCTGATAACAGTACAGCAGTCATTTGAAACCACAGGATGTAAAACTGTCATTAGATGTGACAGAGACTATTGGCAACAGAACACAATACAATGAGCTCACACTGAGATGTCAAACGAACCTAGTGTCATTATGTTCATATTATAATACTATTTTTTTAATATACAGTAGTAATATCTCTACCTTTTCTGTATTTTTACAAGTATCTGTATTATTATATGTGTGTCTGCATTGAGCAGTGTCTGTCTGTACTGAGATATGAGTGTCTATAGGTGTCTATACTGAGATGTGTGTACTGAAGTTGATGTATCTGTACTGAGCTGTGTGTGTCTGTACTGAGCTGTGAGTGTCTGTACTGCAGTATTCGTGTCTGTACTAAGCTTGTGTGTGTGTCTATACTGCAGTGTCTGTCTGTACTGAGCTGTGATGGTCTTTAGGTGTCTATACTGAGGTGTGTGTCTCTGTACTGCAGTGGAGGTGCAGTATCTGTACTGAGCTGTTTGTGTCTGTATTTAGCTGTGTGAGTCTGTACTGCACGTTAGGCATTTGTATTGAGCTGTGTGTAGCATCTGTACTGAGCCATGGGTTTCTGTACTGTGTACTATTGGTGTCTGTATTGAATCTGTTTTTTGGTGTCTGTATTGGTGAATAGTTGACCAATACAGACACCAAAAAACAGATTCTATGAGGACCGCTGCCGTGGTAGAATTCTGGCCATCACAGAGGACAGTCACCACCCAGGGCATGAGCTCTTCACCCCACTGCCCTCAGGCAAGCGATATAAGAGCATACGGACACTTACCACTAGATTCTTCAATAGCTTCTATCCACAAGCAGTGAGACTGGCGAACACATTTAGCCATCCCCCTCGGACCACACCTACACCATCACCATCTACCTCATTGTAATTTATTTATTCTACGTCTCCAGTCATTGTTTACACGTCTGTATTGTTTACATTCAAACTGTCTGCATGTTTACTTGCACATTGTCTATTGTTTGTTTGTACATTGTCTTGATGCACTGTTTGCACTTTGTTTTGTTTTTTACACTTGTTTTACAATCGAGAGACTTTCTGTAAGTAAGAATTCCATTGTACCAGTACCGGTTACATATGGCAATAAAGTTCAAGTTCAAGTTCAAGTTCAAGTTGACAATGGAGTAAAGTCTTAAAGTAAATTGTGGTGAGTTACTAAAGGGACAAGCATTATGAGAATTTGGTGCTCTAGTCCTGTTCAGAGTGCATTGGGTGGGAAGAACATTACTTTTCCCAGGTCCCAGAAATAATCAGGATTAGTAACGGTTTTGTCACTATGCAATTAATGTACAGTAGAGGTTAGTTATTATTGCATTTATGTCAGTTTATTAATACTTTGTCAAAACCGTTCATTAACAAAATATTTTCAAATGGTCCTTGCAAGCTCTAAAGTGTTTTCAGGGATTTTGTCTGTATTAGCACTGATTACCACTTGAAAATGAAGTAGGTAGCATGCAATAATGTCATTAGTGATTCATAAAGGTAAATCACTCGAGTGTCTTTTTCTCAATAACAGCAGGATTAGATGAATACACACAATACAGTTGAGGCATATTAGAATACTTCATAATATTACAACTGTATATAGTCCCAGTGATAAAAAAACTGCTGTAAGCATTTGTGTATACAGTATTTATTCTGTAAGTATAAAAAGAGCAGGATTTTTAGCCCATTAATCAAACACCTTAAGTGCCTGAGCAACACTAAATGCCTCTGCCAAACAGTTTTTTCCAAAAGGCATTCCTTTCATTATCAGAATTATGTTCCAAATGATTACTTTAGAGACCTCACAAGAGTTTTAAATTGCAACATAATGATAGCATACTGGCAAGACATTTGCAAAACGGGAATTTTAAATGCAGAAGTAAAAGATCAGTAGCTCAGCACATTAGCACATTAGTCAACTAATGGAGGTACTTTCTGTGTTGTGCCGTGGGAGTAACTTATCAATCAATGTTTTGAGCACTGAACTGGCTAGGGTCTAATGATAGTTACATTAATGTTTTCTTGGCATTCAAAAATGATTTTTCCCCTTGATATTTTAAATGTTTCATAAACAAACAAGAAATTAAAAGACTGTGACTGTTAGGGCAACTACTCACTCAGTACACTTGGTGCCCATCTCAACTATCTGATTAACTGTCAGTGTCCTGTTTTTTTTAAAAAACAAACTTGTTAAGCCATTATTCCAGTGAATTAACATTTAGTAAGGATGGGGATAGTTTACAACCATCTGATATGTCTTTTTTATTTTTAAAAACAGCATTTCTGTGTGTCTCAGCCAAAGAGAAATCCTTCATCATGCGCTTTTGCTTTAATCAAATAGACCACTGATGTACTGCTTTAGATAGTCACATCATATACCATCACATACTGTAGATTTATGTTTTATGAATTGGACAGATTTCTTTACAAATCTTTAGCAACTGAGGCTTTGCATGAAGCAGGAAAACCTCCTGGATTGTAAATCTCACTGACAATCACTGTAATACACCAGGTCAGCATATTTTCATCCAGCTGTAATCAATGCATTCATTGTAATCAAGGAATTTCAGGACATTTGAGTATCGCTTGGATGGTTTGCATTAGGTGTGGCCTCTAGCTTCGTTATAATTTAATTTATTTGAGGTATTTTAAATAAGGTGACTTATATTCAAAATAATTGCTGAACTGTAATATATTAGAAATGGTATAAATACACTTTAGAGTGGTTTTAAATTAAAGGCATTGATCATACAGCAATAACTGAAGCTAATAGTTTAGAGTAGCTAAAGTTCAGGCTAACCCCCATAACACTTCCTTCACTTTTGCATGTGACAATATTTTGCTTTCCTATCATTGTGCCACCCATAGGCCATTTACATTAACAGCTTATTCAAACTCAAGCAATCCAAAAAGGTGTATTTAGTCTATGTTTTATGTCTTATATCTTATCATATGTCTTTATATGTTTTATTAGTATATTTAGTATATGTTTATTTACATATCAAGTTTTAAAAGGGAAACATTTTTACAGATTCATAGCTGTTGTGTACAGGAGAAGATGTGAGGGATCTAAAAATAATAATGTATTAAATGAGTGAATGCTGTGAAACTGCAAGACTCTGCACATATAGACTCTATTACTCTTGAACTCCTCTCACTATGGCAACCAGTGGAAACATAAATTGAACACGCTGTAGTACTATAATGGCAACTGTCGAAAACTCTGGAACACTAAGAACATAATGGTGGCCATTGTTACTTGTTGGGCTGACTTCAAGAACTTCAATTACACTCTGAAAATTGTCATGATTCCAATATTCACCTGTCCTGCAATCTTGTAAAAAATGATAAAAAAACTCATGAAGTATGATATGGCTGCCATGCTAAATATAAGCTTCATTCATTCGTGGAAGCTTTGCACTTCCATTGCTCTGTGAAATTCCATGTCTACAATTTCTTTATAGTGGAAATGAAATAACTTTAAAGGAACAAGTAATAGGTTTATTCCATGCTGAAAAAAAGAAGAGAACACAACGTTTCGGCCGTGGAGCCTTCTTCAGGTGTGAAGAAGGCTCCATGGCCGAAACGTTGTGTTCTCTTCTTTTTTTCAGCATGGAATAAACCTATTACTTGTTCCTTTGCAGCCTACGCATGCTGATGCAGCTACCCACATGAAATAACTTTATTTTATAACTTTAGTAGCACAGGTCAAGAATCACATCAGTCAAAGGGTTACTGAGGAACTGTCCTTTAAGAGCAAAATGTAACATTTTTCCTTAAATAGAATCAGTCTTGGAAGGAGGGAGTAATGTAAATGAGGTTTTGCAAATGTACTAAATGTTCATGATAAGAAGAGTATTTAAAATCTCTCTAAACCACACAGAATCCGTACGTGGCCATTCCATGTGAGCCAACAGTGCTATTTGTACGTCTACATACTGTATATACTGTATTATCAATGTCTGGAAATTTATAAAGTTATGGACAAATTATTTTTACAGTGGATTTTGATTGGCCAATATCAATCCTCCTAAATAGTAAAAAAGGCACAAAACGAAGAAAAAAATAATGCTGTTGTGTTTCAAAAGAAACCTACCAAATTTTGGCTTGATGCCTCCACCGGCTGTAGAACAAAAATTGATAATCCAGGATGGCAGTCATGTATCAAGTGCAACCAAGTAAACCTCTGGGCCATCAACATATCGATGAAGTTTGAGAGTTTTAAGAGTAATACTGTAGCTGTTATAGTTTTGATAACTACTGTTTCTGGTTTTCTAAAACAAGATTGTAGATTTTGTCCTTTTTTGTCCTTTTTGACGGCAGAAGGAAGGAAAGAATAATCTATAAAAGAACAAAGGACTTTCAGTTATCCTTGCTTTGAAGTTTAATGGAAAAAAGATGCATACAGTAAGTTAAAGCAATACAACCACGTATTCTTGGAACACCCACACAGGGGACCCTTGAGGAAGCGTTAGATGGTTGTAGGAGATGCTGCAGTCCTGTACCTTGCATAGAACAGTGGATTTAATTGTGTCAGCACCTCAGTGATTCTGAAGTCCCTTTCGATCATAAGAACAGCTAAAATTGAGAGGAGGCCAATAGACCCATCTAGCTCATTTGGTAGTTAGTAGATGATTAATCCAGGGGCTTAAAGGTATCAGCTACAACAACATGGCTGGGTATATTGTTCCATACCCCCACAACCGTTTGAATAAAGAAATGCCTCCTGTTCCCAGTTTTAAATGAAGTTCCCACTTTGTGACCTCTGTTTCATGTTTCACACTTCAGTTTGAAGGAATCTGCTGCGCTGACCTTGTCAGTACCTTTGAGAATTTTGAATCCCTGCATTGGGTAAGGCCCCCTCTTTGTCTACTCTATACAAAATTAAAAAGGTTCAGTTTCTTCAGCCTGTGACTGTAAGGCGTTCTCGAAGCTCCAGGATGTATCTGATTTCTTTTCTTCTGGACTGATTCCAGAGCAACAATATCTTTTCTATATCGGGGTTACCAACATTGTACACAGTACTCTAAATGAGCTCTAACTGGTGCATAGTGCTTTGTTAAATTTGAAAGTAACATTCCTTGATTACATTTCTGCTCTTTTGGCTACATATTCTAACATTTTGTTTGCCTTTTCATTGCTTCCCCACACATTGTCTAGTAAGTGATGTGTCAGTATAAGCACCTAAGCCTTTTTCACGCAGGTTCTGAAATCATAAGGTAACCTCAATCCTTGTTTGGTGGATTTAAAGAAAAGTTCATCCTTTTGCCTTGATTACCCTGAATGCAGCCTTGATGATGTTTTCTGAAATGCACTCGGCAAAAGGTGAGCTTATTGATTTTATTGAGTGGATTTCCGAGATGGTTTGTAGCTTTTAGATAATGCATGAGGTGCCAGGTTTTCCTAATTTCAAGGCCAACAATGTTTCTATGTGTGACCAGTTGCTTGTGTTTCATTTCTGCAAGTTCATTCTGGTTTTGCCTGTTTGGGTTATATGATTAATTTAGGACAGTGAGACTCTCAGGATATGTTTCATGAGTTTAATGATAACTCAAATATACTGTGTATTTGTTTTATGCTGTTTTGCCTCATATGCTTTGATTTAGTCTTTTTTATTATGTTTCAGGATTGATGTATAGGGTAATGTAGCTGACGTGCATATTTCTGTTTTTAAAATGAGAAACATGAGTGCCTTTGTTCACTTGTCACACTCTGTTTTGATACAAGTTGTGCCAATGTCACATTTGTCCATGTCTCTCAGCATTAGGCTCCATATGACACACAAGGGCATGCTGCCTGACAACTGTATTTTCTCCATTTTGTATTTCGTTGCTTTATCACCCCTAAGTCAAAACTATTCTTTTTAGTGCAACAAGGGAAGGCTCCTTGCAATTTGTTACATCATTCTGCATAACATAAGACAAAAAAATCTTTTAGCAGTCAAAAGTAATGAGCAGTAACTGGATACCAGTAACTTCTTTCCCTGTTAGTTGTAAACTGGATAGTACTGTAAGACATCAATGCAGTTTCATTTATAAATTGAATTGATTGGTCCATTAATAACTCAAACAACACAAAATAGTAATTTCTATAGCTCCAAATACAGTACTGTGTTCCTTATATTTAGACAATCATAGAAAAATATCAAGGGAAATTTAATTCATTAAGGTTATGCAATACTGAAAGTAAAATAGAGTGGATGTTAATTGCCTTTTAGTAACACTTCAGTATAAGTGGCGCAAATTAGTGCATAATGCCCTGATAACCCCTAGCACATGAAAAGAACATTAACACAGTGTTAATAACATGGAAGTCAACCTTACTAACAGCTAATTGCACGGTATATAACTGGACAGATATTTGCCTTCTGTAAGTCAGTTATTAAAAGCTAATTTGCTTATAAAGTTTGATTTGCACTCCCTAAATGGAATTTGTACTGTTAGTTGTGTTTTCTATGCCTGCTTACTGCATTTTTTGGGTGATCTGTGTTTTACTACATGAAATTAATTGAGAACCTGAGCCCTGGTTAATTAATGCACATTAGACACTACATTGTTTCAACAATACTGTTGAAAAATCCATACAGTATGTTTAAGATAAAATGCTCTGGTATAGTTCATCTCTGCCTTGCTCTAATATAGCTCTTCTATGTCTTTTTGTTTTCCTGTCCTATATTTTGGTTTCTTCATACTGTAAAATGTCTGGTCCTTATTTTCTGCTCGGCATGTTAAATATTCACCTCCACTCCCTCTGAGTCGGATTTCTGATTCTCCATAGATATGGCCCAGAAATAGAAACATCAAAGACAACAACAATTTACGAATTAGAGAAGGCAATTCAGCCTTATTATTTTGCTTACAAGAACCTGTCTGGTATTATAGACAAGCTTGAAGCCAATATAGAGCAGAAAATATAACAGGTAATACATGAAATAAAATGCTGCAACAATTTATACTGGTTCTTTAAGAAGGTATAGATTTTTTTGTAGGAGAGCATAAATGGCATGGTGGTAAAGTGGTTCGCATTGCTATCTAGCAAGACTGGAGTCCTGGGTTTGATTCCTGGGATCTGGTAGTTTGTCTCAAATGTTAAAAGATGTTATTTCATGCACTTGTGAGTGAAGCACAGAGATGCTCTGTGTATGTTTCTCAAAGTAATTAAACTAGAATAGTCCTTAAATATTTTTCTGCTATCCATCACGCTGTCCTGTGCTTACAAGATTGGCAGTGTTCCAAAATCACGCATATTCTCCTACATCCCTATTTGCTGAAGACAACTTATTTTAATACAGTTGGTCACTTAGGTTGGTAGCACGCATTCCTATATAATAGTATAGAATTACATAGTAGCCCTTGTGTCCACTCAAGCATTAGCATGCACTGTATCATTGTAGCTAAGTACGTTGGCTGCGTATTTCACACATAAACTAATTTTAGTAAAATAGAAAATATTAAAACCCGTCCCAATTTTTCAGTGCACACAACAAATTTCCATGGTCATCTGGCGTACCACGGCTCTATTGGATAAAGCAGGATATGAACATTAAATTGACTTATTAAATACTGCATACAGGGCAAAATGGGATTCCATACAGAGCACAAGCCCTAAAGGGATCTTGAGCGATCTAGAGAGGAGAACCACTGAACCTGTCAAGTCACACTTTTCTGGACTCTTATCAATAAACATTAAACAAAGCTGAATATTGTTTACATGAAGTTTAAGAACCTATTAAAATGTTACAGGAAATTCTTCCTCAAAGTAATCAGAAGTTACAGAATGGCTCATAAAATGCTGATTGTTGATGCATAAATTTGAATATCATGAATTCTGAAATTTATAACAAAATCGTTTCTATTGCTAAAGCACTGAGTTTATTGAACAGACACAACAAGAGTATATTTAATATGCCTTCTAACATTTGAAATTTATAGAGCTGATCATTAATAGGGCTTCTGATGTGATAGTCACAGTCTTGTCACGATCGTAAGTCCCTCCTCTTAGGATGCTCCAGCCCTTTCTTGTTTACCTTGATTTCCTGCACCTGCTTCCGGTTCCAGACCCTTTTCTACAAAAGCCAGATGCTCCTACCAATCTGGGCTCAGCTTTTGAACATGGATGCCCGGAAGCCCGCCAACCAGCAAGTCCAGGAGGGGCTTGATGGCATAGGCTTTGCAATACTGGAGGCATATAACTGTAGATGGTGTTCTCTTGTACACCATTCACTCCTTTCTGTTCTTTTGTGAATTTGACCAGGATTGACTTTCAGTAGGTTAAATCACCTCATCACCTGTGTTAAATTAACTCTCTCATTAATGTGGATATAGAGCACTTATTGAACTGCCACTTGGCACTACTGCAGTCAGTCTAGAATGATCAGTTAATCAAAATGATGCCAAAACATTTCATCGATATTCAAACTATGTTGAGTTTGCTTCAAGCATACATAAATAGTGATACGTGATTCAAAGCTTTGTATACATTCAGTATTAAAATCACACATTTTAGGAAGTTAAGAAAGCAAAAATGATAAAGAGACCATTCCACCCATCTACAGTAGGCTGTTTAGTCGCTAGTGTCATATTTATCTCAGGAACTAATCCAGCCATTTCTTGAAAGGAATCAGCTTCAACATGACTGAGTAGCTTGTTCCAGGTCCTCCACAGCCCTGACTCATTATATTCCTACTCCACACCTCTCAGCATTTGTTAATTTGACTCTGGTCTCTTGTTCATCCCCTAAGATCATCTACAGACTATGGGTAACAGGGCCTTCTCTTGTTATGTACCTGTCATGACCCTCTTCCTACCCCTAGAGGGTGCTCCACCTTTCTGTCCTGTTCTTTGCTTCCCTGTGCCTGTTCATGTGCTTCTGGTGCATCTGGTGGAGGTTGGCTATTTATTTCCGGTCTGTCCTGTCCTCTTGGCTCGGCATTGGGATCAGTTGTCGAGAGGCTTGCCTCACCAGGTCGCCCCACGTCCGCTGCCTGAGGGCTTATGTTTCGTCCCCGACTCTGCATGATACCTTGAGCCTGGAGCGAACCCCTGTGTTTGCTCCGTTCCTTCCACTTCGCATAGGGTCTTCCAGTTCTGCTGGTCTCTCTCCAACACTAGCCTCCAGCTTCCATGACAGTACCCAGGCTCTGGAATTCTGTCTCCAACAGTTTCAGAGAGTCATTTTCCTAGAGTGCTTTCAAATCCAGACTCAAAACCTCTTCTTCAGGAAGGCTTTTACTTAATAGGTTTTGTATCTGCCTCTTACATATTCTTGTGCTTTCTAAACCCTTGTTTCTAATTGTGCTAATTTTCTTACCTCTTTAAAAGTGACTTTTGAAGGTGCTAAATAAAATAATGCTTTTTATTTTAATTTTTGTAGAGAAACTGTTTTAAGTTTTCAATTAAGTTTCTTTGCCTTCCTATTGAGACCTCTAGTTCATGTTTCACTGTTGATTCTGAAGAACTTGGTCAGTGCCTCTGAGCATGTAATTGTGGATACAGGAATCGGGTCCTCTCTTATCTCACTCTGGGTTTTTCTGAACTCAATTTCTGATTTAAGTTTAGGAAAATCCCCTGAAAGACATACCGTAGTCTTAACTACCTAGCAAAATGTTGATCTATACGGTGCTAGAAAAAATTATAACAGAGTTAAAAATAACAGAGTAACTGAGTCAAGACAGTTAATCAAATACGACATAAACTTGAGTTTTACTATTTCTGTTTAAATGGAAACATTATAAAGCTGGACTTGATATACAGATATACAGTACTGATACATGATCCTCTGATCCTGTAATCATTCTGAGTTGGAATGACGTTCTGTCCTGTGTGTATCCTGCCCTGGATTAGAAAATGAATTAATCGATAGATTCTGAATTGCTAAAGTCGTCACTTAGTAATGATAAAATTTGCATAGTTCACAGTGTCTGGGTGAATAACATTTTTTCCATACAGTTGTGGGTCCTGTACATTCTGGATTGTGATGACTTCTGTGTGGTTTGCATGTTCTCCATGTCCAAACTGATTCCTGGATTCTTAGTTACAGTACCTCCCACCTTCCAAAGATATTTTGGGTAGGCTAGTGTCTCTAAGTTGTTCCCTCAGATGACTGGCATGCTGTCCTTGGTGTAGTTACACCTTATGCTTCCTGAATAGACTCAAGGTCGTCATCACCTTTATCGGGGGTAACCAGCTTTCAGATAATGGTTGGTTGCATGTGTAGATCACAACAGAATTAATAAAATGATCTTATATTCCATAATTTTGTAATTACACAAAAAAATAGTCACATTTGGTGGATTCACAGTTCACAGAGAATTATACAGTTAATATGTTTAATAAGATTGTAAAAGATTGATCCATGAAGACCTTTCTTCCTTACTCAGATTTGAGATGATTGGAGCAATTGAGATGAAGTTCCCTGTTCGAAGATACAATAGTGGTATTATTATTTCTTTATTAAGATTAAAAGGTGGAAGAGAAATCTATAATTTGCCAAACAATATGTACATCAATCTCTCAGAATCAGCTGCAAAGGAAAGATCTATGTTGACAATTATTTTGATTTTGAAGATATGGAATTTATAATAACAGTTAGGGAGGGATGACAACAGCCACACTCAATCGTACTCAGCTGTCAGTAATTAGCAATTGCTCCCATCATCCTTCCTCCACCAAATGCTATAAATACCAGCGTGATTTCCTACTCTCCCTCGCGTGCGACTTTTGCATCCATTTTGCACCCCAGCTCCACCTCTGCAGCTACCCCTTGGTTACCCTGCCTGGGGTCCCGGCCTACTTGTCCTATGGCCAGGAGGTTGGCCCTCAGCCCAGCAGGTTAAGCCAATATCCGCTCTGTAATAGTTCAATAGCTCATCATGCTTTGATCTTGGGTGTTGTCATTCCTAGTGAATTCAGATTCAATATCTGTCAAAAATCAGACTCAGTGTATCATTGTGATTATCTACACAAAAGTGGAGAACACTTTTTTTTGGAGTAAATAATTTGAAAAATGTCTTTTTGACTTCTAGCTTAGAGTTCTACCTTCACATTTTGGAAACATATAAAGCACTGCTCTTTAAACAAGTTAAGTGTTGAGAGATTATCTTCTTATCAGTTATAGGATGTTTTACAAAATTATGATTTAGAATAATTCACTCACAATTCATTTACAGTATATGGTAGAATAATGTTTGTTATTTGAATTACATTTTCTATTTTCCCTGTGGCGTGGCATGGTGGCTAACTACAGCATGTTGTTTCATAGCTCTTCAGTCTCGGGTTTGAATTTAGCCCGGAGTGCCTTTTGTGTGGGATTTCATGTGCTCACTGTGTTTTTTGGGGGGTTCTTTCTAGCTGCTCCGCTATCGTCCACACCTCCAAGTGACATTATGCTGAATTTTGATTGGTTACTCTAAACTGGAACCTTCCAGTTCTTAATGATGAACCACTGTGCCTAAATGGATATTTTGTATACCCTTCTACTGACCTGTATTCTTACAACTTATGAGTTGATTTGAAAGCTCCTTGGTCTTCATGCTTGAATCTTTGTTAAAAGCTCACTTGCTGACAGAGGGACTTGCAAAAGCAAGACTATTTATCAGCAAATTGAAAACATTTACTTGTGCGTTTGAACTCACAAATGTGTATCGACAAAACTGGACATCATCTGAAGGGAAGACATCGGAAGACATCATCTAATTTCTGTAAAATAAACACACTGGGTGTATTTTGCAAGTGATTAGAAAATTACTCAAAAGTGTAATGTAAAGTGTAGTGTAGTGCACATTATTTCACAGGTTTAATTACTAATTATAGCTTGTTTGAAAAGCCTATAATAAAGTGTCCTGCATTTACCCTACTAATCATTGTGAGTCTTCTTGTGTGCAGATCTAAGGGACCACCACTTTGTCACATTACGTTTAGCTGTTTTTTTATGTTATGTTTTTATATTTGCAGCAGTGTTTTGCAACTACAGTATACAGCATTAAAGTAAATATTACTTTATTTGATACTTTTGCCTTCACCTTTTATTGTATTCCTGTGCTCCTAAGGAAATATTTATTTTCTTCCAGACCTGAAAACTGCTTAATAATTGCTCTTGTAAAGATTTTGTATCTTGTTTTCCTGCTTTACCCATTCTCTAATATTGTATGTGTCTGGAAAGTATGTTTTGACTCCAATGTGGGTTTATCAATATCCTAGGAAACATTCTTAAACAATTAGGAAAATATATACAATATCATTGGCTCATCTCCAGTCATGGAATAGGGACATTTTACAGTACCAGTGTGCTTTACTGTATATGAAAAAAAAATATCAGTCCACATCTAGTCCCTAATTTTGTCAGGGCCTTCTGCCTCCTACAGTTTCACCCTTTTTGTTGTTGGGACTGCCACTTCTACAGAGTTGTTTTGTGCACAAAGTAAGATAAAAAGGACAATCTTGTGTTTAAACTGGAGAAGACAGATGTTATCCTAGTCCGTGCTAATAAGAAGGTTTCCTTTCCATTTTAAGAGCTATGCTTTTTTAGTTCTTATGTATGTCAGTGTAAATTTAGCGAAAGACATTGGCTGACAGTTGTACTTGCAAGCAATCACCCTGTGTATAACTTCATTGGTATTATTATCTTAAGCTGTCACTGTAGAGATTTCAGCTTTAGGCTATCTTATTATTATTGAAAAAATAGAAGTAACATATTCTCATGGCTTTGCTTTGAGTGTCATATTGGTCTGTACTGCATTTAAAATTAATTATGAATAGATGTAACTTAGGGATGAGGCATCTTTTTTATTTGGGAAGGGAAGCAGGTTTTTCTCCTGTGTACTTCTCCATTTGTTTTCATTTTCTTGGCGTTTCACTCAATAAATTATGAGTCTCCTCCAGAGACACAAATCTTAGTATTTCCTAGAGCTGTCTGACACGCTTTGTTTGGTGGCTGTCTAAAGCTCAGAAAATCTAAGCCTTTAAATCAAGATAATGAATCAATTGTTCTGAATATTCTCTGCTCAGTGTTTATGATTTTATTTATCATACAGTAATATTGCGCAATATATTTCTGACTTTTGGTCAGCACTTTACAAAAAGAAATTGCTGTTCTGGAATCAATCCAAAGGAGAACAACCAGGACAGGAATGTTCTATTATAACACCCTAAAAGAACAGAATAATTTTAGTCTTGAACAAGGACGATTATAAAAGGATTTGATTTGCGTATTGAAAATATTCACTGCAATTGGACGTGTATAGAATTAACAGTGAACCATGAACCACAGGACATAGATGGAAACATGAACAAAGGTAGTGCTTTTGAAACCAAAAAGAGATTGTACAGTTGTACACAAAAGCTAGTGGGAAACAGGAAAAAACTACCCAGCCACTCAGTCAAAGCTGGTGTCCTGATTTCTTTCAAAATCCAAGAAATCCCTGGGTGAGATCATTAGATTTAAAATGAGCACCCAACTGAGCTAGATGGTCCTTCTCTGATTTGTAACTTTTGTATGTTCTTAAAAGTTACACAGGAAATACCCATGTTATTATACCCTCCTTAAAAATTGTGAATTTTAAAATTAATGTACAATTTGCTACCTATAGTATTACTGGGAGTTTCTTGCCCTGGGTCTTCTTTAAATCTTCTCACCAATGGCTCCAGTACATCGTTGTCTACCTGGAAAACACATAAGTGTTGTAGAACCACTCAACACTCAGCAAATGCTTCGCTTGCAGCATAATGATCCAATAATACCTCCCTTCTGTTATTTTAACCCATTAAAGACATATATGTCAAGAACTAACTCTTGACATTTTAAATAACTAATAAGTCCATTAGTATTGGCTCCTGTTACATCTTTAATATTTAATGACAACCTTTTGGCCTGTAAACATTATGTGTACCCAGCATAATATCACCAAGCATCAGCAACATATCCTATTTGTTTTAGTATTTTTAAAATAAAGACATACTATATTTCCTCCAGCCCCTTCCTGTCTACGTTTAGCATTGGCTTTCTGTCTGGTGCTGAGCATTTCCAAAGTCTCATAAAATCTGAAATCCAATAATCCCTGCAGAGAGAGAAGGTAATTGAGATGTTAGGCAGAACCAATTCCAAGACACCAAACACATGAAAAAGGCACAGGGTAATAAGTGAATTGCAGAGTTGCACGATAGAATGACATTTTGTTAAATGGAGAATTCCATGAAATTTTGCAATTTGCTTTCTCAGTCACACTGTCTGAAGGAATTGGGTGTGTGTGTGTGTCTTGGGTCTTTTCCAACATTAATTTCTGACTGCAGCGTCTGAGTTAAAAAAAACACCAAAACATTATTAAACAGGAAGAGTCTTTTCAGTGAATGTCAACGGGAGAATTTAGTTTTTGTGTACCACTATTACTTTTTCAGCATTCTGCATCTCTAGCTCAGGACTATTGCAATTAATTTTCTCAAAATTTGATAGGCTCCTTTTGTAATCCTTAGAAATCGAAAAAGTGATACAACTTAGTTGCCATGGTTTCAAATAATTACCAATAAAACACTTAGAATTTGTAGGATAATTTACAGACTTTTATGTAAGAAATTATGACACCAACAACTACAATTTAACTCCATGTAAAAAATCAATTTGTTTGTCACTTATAGAAGAGTCGATTGTCCTAGAAGGGACACAGCAGACTAGAATTGGGGATACATATGGCATAATGCAGGAATGAGAGCAAATGACTACTCTATTCCTTGACAAAATGGCAATCCATTACTGGGCCATGAAAAAGAGATCTCCAAACCTGGACCGGTAGAGTCCTGATCCAGCAGGGTTTGTAGGTCATCTGTTTTCCACTCACCAGTTTCTAAAGGTATGAAACAATTCCATTGTGGCCAATTGAACACATGTTCAGTTGTTAAATTAAGTCATTTAAACATTTGGGAAGAAACTCCAAGTATTCTTCATCCCACAAGTACCAGAGGTCTCTTAAATGAACAGATCATTTGCTTTACTCACCAATAGCTAACAGGTACCAATAGGTTTAAACAGATTTCCAATCAGACTAATTGGATTGGGACTGTCCGGGGTCCAAACTGAGCAGACAGATAAGGAAGAATCTGGCAAGGGACGACACTGTGAGGCCAATGACTGAGCTGGGAGAAAATGTACATCAGCCATCACTTTCCCAGTCACTTTACAAAACTGGTCTGTCAGAAACAGAAAAACTCCTTCTCAAAATCCCTTATCGGTTTTGCAACACAGCAAAGCATAACGCTGGTCTCAAATCCCACATAATCCATCCCGTAGTCAATACGATTGGTGCTGTCAAGCACGGTTGTGACAGCGTTAAGTTATGGGGCGAATTCTTCTCAACAGGGACTGGGAAGCTTGTCGAGACTGAGGGGGGAATGGGTGGACAAAGTACATTCAAATCTTTGAGAAAAACCTACTTTATTCTTCAAAAGTCATAAAACTGGGATGAAACTTTTACCTTTTTGTTTCAGCTTTCTGTAAAACAATGGCCAAAGTACAGTCCAATCCAAAGCACTACCTAAATGCACATGTGCATGTATAACTGGAGTCAAAGGAGTTTTAAAAATGTATTATTTACTGTCAGGAAATGTTAGTCAAGATTATCAAACCCAACTCCCTGTCCAATGGCGATGAATTGACAGGCCCATATAAAAGTTTTCACCCCAGGAAAATAAAAGCAACATCATTTCTTAATAAAAGATTAAATAAATTGGATTAGTTGTATCGACAGAAGCAACTATTAACTTGCACTTGCGTTTTGCAGTAGTGTTCTTAAAGTGTGAATAATATAAAACAAAATCTTGCAGTTTAATTGGAAGCAATACATGCTACCATTTCTTCTCATTTTCCTATCACAAGGGCTCTCATTGAAACACTACAGGAGATTTTAAAAATATGATTTTTATGCAAATTATCAGATACACGTACAAAGTATTTTTCAGTTCATCACTACCCCACCAACCAACCACAAACCTACTGTATAATAAACTATGCCTGAGCAATGTACTGAGATACAGTAAGAGTAGAAACTATGTTTTAAAAAGCTTTGTATTAACTACCCTCTTTTAAAAATACCCTTTTCAGTGGTTATGACTGATATTTTTTTCAGCAGCTTCTGATAAGTTCTGTAAAATGTTGCCTTAGTCAGCCCATGGGCTGACATTTTGTGACAAGTGTAGGGGACAGAGACCAAAACAAACCAAAAACAAAGTTTGGAAATGTGAAATTAAAATGTTCACTTAGAAAAGATACTCCAGTAGGAATGACCAGCAGCCATATGACTCTGCAAACTCACAACTGGGAACCCTCTGAAGCTAAGCAGGTGTGAGCCTGGTCAGTACTGTATGTGGATGGGAGACCTCCTGGGAAAATCTAAGGTTGCTGCTGGAAGAGGTGTTAGTGGGGCCAGCAGGGGGTGCTCACTCTGTGGTCCATGTGGGTCCTAATGCCCCAGTATAGTGATGGGGACACTATACCATAAACAGGCGCCGTCCTTCAGATGAGACGTAAAACCAAGGTCCTGACTCTCTGTGGTCATTAAAAATCCCAGGGCGTTTCTCGAAAAGAGTAGGGGTGTAACCCTGGCATTCCCATTAACCCTTACCAATCATGGCCTCCTAATAATCCCCATCTATGAATTGGCTTCATTATTCTGCTCTCCTCCCCACTGATAACTGATGTGTGGTGAGCATTCTGGTGCACTATGGCTGCCATCGCATCATCCAGGTGGGGGCTGTACATCGGTGGTGGTGGACCGGAGTCCCCATTACCTGTAAAGCACTTTGAGTGGAGTGTCCAGAAAAGTGCTATATAAGTGTAAGAAATTATAATTATTAATTAACTAAAGGGCTTCCAGCAGGAAGAGAGACCAAAGATAAGTGACTTTCACTCACTTTTTATATTACATTAATTCTTGCAGTTTTGACATAGAAATCCAAGAAATGCAGAATTGCGGACAAGAAAACTCAAGAAACAAAAACAGATTTTCTAATTTAAATTTTCTAATTTTAATAACAAAATTGGACTGACATTCACTTTTTGCATTAAAAAGCTAATTCTATGAGCCTACAGATTCCTGTAATTTGAACTAGTACTACAACATTTCCTGCAGCTAGAAGCTCACCTTGTCCAGAGATTGGACAGGAGATACCAGGCATTCAGTTAATTGCATATTCAACAATTGAGGCTGTACTGTGTGGCACAAAACAAATATGTTCTCTAGTGTAATCACATAACTGTTTATAATTGTTTAATAAAGTTAGCTAAGTTAATATTCCATGTGATAAATCACGACAGTACACCCTTACAACTCACAAAACCTAGAAATGCATTAAATGTAAAATAAAGCTGGTCAGGAAATTAAGCACTAGCAAGGTCAGTCATTGTAAGCCAGGTTGTGTTTCTGAGTGTGGGCACTGCTTGAAAAACTGCTTAGTCTGATCAGGTGCTAACCTGGTCCTGGTACTTTCAATCAAGCCTCACCATGTTAATAATTAAACTAGTCATGGATGCTATGATTTTGTCCCAGTTGTACACTAGTTGAGAGATTGGGTGTCAATCAATGATCTAAGAGCCCCATTTTTAGTTCTGTTATACTCAATGTTAAGCTGCTTTCCATAGAGCTTTCTTCTGCTGCATGCTCACTTACAGTAGATGGCTTTTGCATCCACTTTGTATCACTTATCATATTGATTATTGTATCCCTTACCAATCAAGCAAGGATGCACTAGAGTTGCATTGGGATCCCAATTCCAGGATATACTAATTATTTTCCTGCAGTTGTGTTGCAGATCACCTCAGTTTTCCAGGTCACCCCAAATTTCAGTTCCTTTATTTCAGACCTTAACGGTCACTCTGAGCATCCCTTCGATGCTGTAAATGACCATCTAAATGACTTACATCTTGTTAGTGAACAGGATATAAGAGCCAGTCACCTCCAATCTCAGCATCCATAGAACTTGAAATTCAATATGGAAATTGCAATTAATCCTCCTATTTGCCAGAACTGAAGTACCTTGCATTTTCCATATTTAGCAGTTCATGACTGCCAGATGTAATTTATTCACAGAAGAAAAGAGCTGCCACCTCATAACTTCTCAAATTGGCTGCCATTTTAAATATCAATCTCCCACACTCAAGTGCTTTAGGAAAAAAAATATGAAAGAAGACTTAATGTACCTCACTGCATAAATTCTAAAAAACTATGCAGTGCTAAAGTTAACATGAGTTTAGTATTAACTATTTTAACTATTTCAACCTTGAAGGGTTAGCAGTAATAAGATTTGCTGTAGTGGACAGTGAAAGAGAAGGGTGTCTTGGAAGTTTTAAAATGCTTTGCAGAATTTTCTGATAGTGACATCACTCAATACAGAAATTGAATATTTGTATATTTTACAAAGCTCTTAAATTAAAACAAACAGATATTACAAGATCTTGATACTGTGTATAATGGAGTTTCAGATGTTATCATTTAAAGTTTTATAATACAAAGTTCAGCAAAAGTGAAGTAGACTTTTACCACTGCAGAAACTAAGACAAACAACAGCTCAAGAAGGGCTTTTGCTCCATATTTAATGTGTACTTTTGTAGGTTGAAATATTGTAGGTCCTGACCCATTATGGCCTTTTATTATATATATAGAATTACATTTTCTTTTTTTTCAGCACAAATAAGTATTAATTTTCTTTCCTCCTTAACCTCTTTATCACCTTCCTTAATGAATAAGAATGGCACCTGCACAATGACACAAAGACTGATCTGCATTCAGATTTGAGTGAAGACTTGATTACTGTAACCTATAAAAAACAGATCTTACCCTGCTTTTTTTTTCTTCTTTCAAAGAGTCGTACTGGCAGGCTATTTAGTGAGATGAGCACTTCCATTCATAAGTAGGAAGCTCAATGATAAAGTGTCTGACTACGGACAGGGCAAGGTTAAAGGTATCCTGGATCTGGTGAAATAATTACTCTTTAAATGGGAGCAGGTGGCATGGACAGCTGAAATGATCGGGTTCTTATGGCATCAGGCGGTGTTTAACTCGCAAATGCGCAAATGCGATCAAACGCACTGGCTCACCCCAGGTGTAACAGAACAAAATCTGGTTTCCACATCATTCATCTCCTGGCTCAGGTAAGGGTGAAGCTAGGCTTCCTGCATTGGCTGGATTTTTCTTGATTCTCCAAGGAAAGCATATTGTACTGGCAAGGCAGGAAGCTGAATTATGTACAAGTGTTCAATATACTGTGTGTTAGTCACTTAAAATGAATATCACTGGATGAGGATGAGATAAAGATTAATATGAAATGAAATGGCTGACCATGGGAGATCAGAAAAATTACCCTGCTTTTTCATTACTTTCCTATGACCCCAAATAAACATGGCTGGTGGTAGATGTGCAGGCTTAAATATGCCTCAGTCATGAGGCCGCTCTCTTAGAAAAAGGGTCGCTTCAGAAAACACTGAGACAAAATGAAAATGTTATATTCCTTAGTGAAACAATTCATTCTTTTTTGCCTATCTGGGGATTTAAACTCAGATTTAAGAATTATACTCTGTTTTCTTAGAAGACATAGTAAATGATATATAAAAACAATCAGTTTGTGATATACTGTACATGATATACAAACAATCAGTTTGATTGGAATGGTTTGGAAAAGGTGTGACATCCCAACCTGTTCCAAATTCATAGGACAGTGATGATGACCTAGTGGTGGCTGGTCTGGGGGTACTAATATCCCAGCAAATGAAACACAGAGAGGTGGGTATGGGACAGTTTCCATGGTACAAGTACAAGCAATAACAGGATTGGATGTTGTAAAGGACTGTCTTGTGTCTAACCTGCTTAGAAACACAGTCATACTTTAATAATTGTGTCTGTTTCCCTTCAGTGGCCCACATGCCACTTAACTTTTAGCAGAAATTATGTGCTGCTTGATTTTTCCTAAAGTGCAGTTAACCATCAGGTGCAGACATTTGCCTCTTCTTCAGAGACAGGAAGCAAGGTCATAATGCTAAATCTTCTTCCTCTATTAATCAAGCTTTCCCTTTTAAGCATTGTGTTACCAAGGCACCAGCAAAAATGATGGCCTGCATTACGTTTTCTTGTTTTTAGCCGGCTTGCGTAGGCTGGTGGCTTCTTGTTATGTGTTGCAAAATGCTGGAATACAGCAGAGAACAGAGCACGATTTTAAATATTATTATTATTTTTTTTTGGAAATGAAATGGATTGTTTGGGAAACACACAAGGCTTTGATGGTGACTGCCGGTGCGCTCCTGCCTTTTGGCAAATCCCTTGCTGCCCCCCCTTGGCTTCACACACTGGCAAGCTCCACATGTAAGGTATCAAAAAAGGAAAAAGCCCACTGATGCCAAAGAAGGGACGCAGAGGGTCCTAGTCTTCAGCAACCATACTCCGAGCAGCAGTAGTGCTAAACAGCCAAGTCTGTCCCATCTGCGTAGGCAAATTGAACAAAATTCAACAAAGAAAATGCTGGGCATTAAGGACCATGGAGCAATAATAGGATCATGTTCTTTTTAATATACAGAAGGATGAGCAACAGAATCTCCAATGTTCTAATGCTGTACCATAAATGTTGCTTTAAACATTTTAAAAAATAAAACAATTCCCAGATATGCAGTGTTTTTGCAGACCTGTCATTATGTTTTTACAGACTTTCATGACAAGTTATGATGTTTACAAAATAGTAAATAGAGATTCAAGCTTCACACCCCAGTTCACACTGAAATGTACTGTATTTACCGTAGATTGATGTAAAGAATGAATGAGTGTCATTGTCAGTCACAGAAAGGAAGTTATTCAAAGCAGGCTTTGTTTCATATGACACAATGCTGGTCCTTAGCATCCCTTAGCCACGTGAAACGATTTATTGGATTATTTTTTTTGAAAAACTGAATTTTTGTCTTGTCTTAGTTCATTTTGTTATAAAGTACACATATATGGTAATTAATAACCTATGCAGGGTAAATATTCCTGTCACCCTCTCTTCTCCACAAAGTTTGCAAAATAACTTTTCCAATGTTTTTCAAACAGCAGTGAGTGCCCAGTTGCCTAGCAACCATAGAGAACTTCCAAACCAAATCGCAAATCGAGTTTTCAAGTTACCAGGTTAATTCAGACTTCCCGTTGTCACTGGGACAATAGCTTAATATATCAATATTTTTTTAATTTGGAGATAAAGTAATGTTTCAGGGAAATGATTTAATTTACTTTGCTTATTAGTTACTGTTTGTCTTTGTTTTAGGTTAAAGAGCTTTTCATGCTGTGTGAGACAAGTGCTTGTTTTGAAAGCTTTTAGACAAGTTAAATTGAATGCCTTTGCAACGACAGGCCACAAGCATTATACTGTAGCTACATTTTTCTGATTACAAATGCTCAATTCCAGAAAACCTCTCTTATCCCTGGAAGCAACTCAAAGACTCTACATAGTTATAAATATTCATGACAATGAGCTTCAGTTGCAAGAGTATGTGCTTTCTGGGAGGGCAGCATGAACACATGTTTTTATACATTTAGATTTAGTTATCTTTTTTTAGCAGTGTGTATTCTCAATGTCAGTGTAATAATCTGAGATGTATTTGCAGATTAGCTTCAGAATCATACAAAGGTGCAGAAGAATGTCATTCTAAAATATACTGTATCACTCAGATGACGCTCACCTATTCAGGAGAGAAACTTAATTTGCTGGAGAGGGCACTCTAAATATCAGTTCAGAATTTCAAAACACATAAATTAAATCAGATGAATGGATTACTGCAAGATTAGCAATGATACATGAATCTGGAACAAAAGTGGAAATCAAGAGGAAGTGTATTAAGGATTGAACATAGGCATGTACTGTAAAGGTGTGTCTTTACACAAAGAGCAGTGGGTGTCAGAAACAAACTGGCAACATTGCAACATGTCATTCCTTGTAGAAATACTGTAACTTTTGGATGAGATCAACAAGTTTGAACCACAGGTTTTGAGGAACTGAATATTCTTCAAGAGAATAAAAGATTTTATCTCAACCTTCTGCCTGGAAATCAAGGCTTCTGCTTTTCTTAAGAAGAGGTGACTCATTTAGTGTGTTACACAGGCACCATCTTCAAACATATGTAGAAAAGCTGTATGGCCCTTAGCCAAAAGATCTTCTTCACATCCCCATTCATAATGGCAAGAAGCGCCTGTTTGCTTTTGGCAATAAACACTGCACAGGTTTACTCATTCATTTATATGTGAGGCTTCTTCAAGGTACAATTTGGGTAACAGTATAGACTTTTGAAAGCAAATGAGAATGTTTCCTGTTCCCTGTTAGCATGTTTATAGATACTGATCTTCTGCACCCTAACCGGTTGGGTTCCAAATGCATATTCTGAGTTTTTTTTTCAAATCATGAAAATAAGTCTCCATATGAGACAAGAGATATAGTCCCAGAGGTTAGAAGCAATAATTGCTCAAGAAGAAGTGCCTAGACTTTGTGGTGGATGAAATGAAGGGGTCCAAAATTCCAAAATTTGAAATCATAAATACATACAGTATAATGAAGAACAATGTAATAAATAAGAGGGTGGTAACAGAGAAAGGTTAAGAAAATGGTGTGAGTTTTGATTCAGCCTGTGGTTTGCAGAAAGCAATTTCATAGATAAATAACTTCTCTCATTAACATTTTGTGTGAATGACTATGAAAGAATTGTGTAAACCTTTGTGTATATATTTCCTTAAGTACTTAAACACTGTTCATTGTTCATTCAACTGTAATTTTATCATATTTATCCTTTGATGCAACTTTGATGCAAGTTATATATTATATTTACAGTATTATATATACAAAGATGGCAGATCCAGTACCTGATGACCAGAAGTCAGCAGGTTTTTCCAGTTCATTTAGCTACAGCACTGTCATGTTTGAACTCACTACCACCAGGGATTTAAACTAAGTTCTGAAACAAATTAGGTTGAATGAAGGTGAGCCTGTAAACACAGGTGATTTGACTTCTTATTCAATTGAAGAATTGTTTGGGTAAAAATGGCTTCAATTAAGTACTGTAATTAATATCAGAGGTAATTGAAACTTAAAGGACCTAAAAGGTTCTTAAATTCATTGAGAAGACTCAAGAAACCTTTAAGAATTAGTAAGTTGCTATTTTTGGAATTGTTGCTGCTGGAGAAAGGATGTATTTCTGATCGCAGTGCTATGGTAGGTCTGAAAAAGTATAAATGCAATGTGATACCATTTTCTGTGTCTAGGTTATTGCTACAGATACAAGACAGAGAGCTTATACATTAGTAGTCTTGGAAATAGGAAATGATGTTCTGTGATACTAAACTAGTCAATAAGGAGTAATTAAGAAAAAGTTGTGTCCTTTTGCCTTGTCTTTTATAAATGTTTTCTTATCAAAAGAAAAACCTCTTGATTTTTTTTTCTTAAAATGGAGAGGACTTCTTCTTAAGGGATTCTCAAGAACTCCCATCTCTGTTATCTACAGTACCTTGTAGCCGTTAAGGATAAGAAACTCCTTGAAGAACCTCATTTTTGGATTTGTTTGTAGTAAGTCAGTTGAATTCACGGGTCACACTAATATTATTAGCTAAACAGTATCTTTGATACTGGTTCCTCAAGGATCAATAATATATTTGGCAAATTTATCAATGGCTTGAAACAACATAAAAGATAATACACCATTCTAATAATTGCATTCACAGTTTACTACATTAAACAAATTTGACATTTTCAAACTACTTGTTTGAGCTCTATATCTTAAGATATTCCTTCTTAAGAATTGAATAGATACACATCATATTCAGATGAAATAATAGTTAACTATCCAAAAAACCTCCCAAGATTGCATGATGTACATTATTCAGTAGAGTAAAGTGCATATCATGGTTAGGAACAGATGTGAGAACAGATAAAAAGAAAAATAATGTGCTTTAAAAAACTGTCTTCAGTAACTGGTATCCCTGAGATGTCCATGTGATTGTGATTATTCATTGAACCCTCAGCTTGGTAGAGGTTTGTGTATTGGCTATTTCTCTTGTAATTTAGCATCTGCCTGTCTCTTTGACTTTGCATTGGTCATGTGTGACAGTAGGCAATTTCAGCACATGCCAATCACTGTCTTAAGAGAAAGAGAATGTGAAAACTAAAGTTCCACTTGCAACACATCTATTGTATTTATACCTTTCAATTTAGATGCTTTGTATTATTTTGTATTTTATAGAATGCCAACTACTCATTTTAGATGTAATATGGCTTATCTTTGCATTGCATTATTCATCAGCGTGTCTGATGTTATTTTGTTGGAGCCTGTATATACTTTATATTGCTGGTGTCAACTGTCCTTAATAAATGACTGCAGAGGTCACTATTAATATGCCATCTTCACAGTAAAAACCTTTTTCACAGTCTATAAAGCAGTTTAGACACTGGAGAACAAAAAAGTACAACGAATGTAGAAGCAAGGTAACAGCACTGAATGAAACCTGATTGACTAGGTCAGTTAATAGCATAGAAATACTTGAATAGTTAGTGAGGGTGCAGTTCAACCTGTCTTGTTTAAAACTTTTAATAGACTTTTATAGGTCCAACATCATCCTCAAGATCAGGGCTCTGGTTCTTGTGAATCCACTGTCTGATAGTGTTTGTTATAGCTGAACACTTGCCTGCTTAACTGACAAGTTAATTGAGTGAACGTCTTGCAGAGTCAGATTTTCTTCTTTCCTTTTCAGTAGTTTGGTTAGATCATAAAAAATGCGCTAAAGCGATGACATATGTATAGAATACTTGATGTGACAGCCATGTGTCACGGATGTTGGAAGGGACGAACTGTGGAAAGGCAGGAGAGCAGAGAAAGACCCATATGCGTAGGGGCGGAACGGGGGAGTAGCCCGGGCTCAGCAGTTCAGGAGTCGTATAGAAACCAATGCCCTCAGGCAGAGGACGTGGGGCGACCTGGTACAAGGCGGGTCTCAGGACATCCGAACATCAATGCTGAGCAAAGGTGAATGAGAGACCTATAGCCCCAGAGAGAGAGACACCGGAAGGACTGCAAAGCACAGGAAACTAGGGACAGGACAGAGTAGGAGCGCCCTCTGGCTGCAGAGGGCATGACAGTACTCCCATCTTCACAGGCAGCTCCTGACGCCCATACAAATAAGTGAGCTGCACAGCACATGGGGGAGGAAAAACCTAATTTAACTGAAAGGAAACCTCCGGGAGTCCACAGCTGCCCCCTCCTCCAGG
Source organism: Lepisosteus oculatus (assembly GCF_040954835.1). Classification (NCBI taxonomy): domain Eukaryota; kingdom Metazoa; phylum Chordata; class Actinopteri; order Semionotiformes; family Lepisosteidae; genus Lepisosteus; species Lepisosteus oculatus. Next base: position 60,264,098 of record NC_090696.1, read on the forward strand.
GTAATAACCATAACCTGGGAGACCAGGGAAACAAACCACAAAAAATACACAAGTTCCAAGACACGCGGGACAGGGGGACCAGAGAGAAGGGGAAACCAGGAAGTGAAAAATCAAAACACCAAGCAAAAAATAAGAATAAAAACACAAAAACACTGGGAAAATACCACAGACTGGGCAATAGGCAAGTTCACATTCTATCACTGATATCGGAGTGGACAACCTGAGGAAAGCCAGGCCACAGCCCGCTCACAGGCATGGATATCCAGAGTGATATCCAGCAATAAGAATGGAGGAATGGCAAAAAAGGCTCACCAAACTAACACTGATATTGGCAGAAGACAACCCAAGGAAAACCAGGCACATGGCCCGCTCACAGGCACGGATAACCAGAGTGATATCCAACAATGAGGATAGGAGGGCCAGCTCAACATTCAATCACGAATGCCGGAATGACAACCCAAGGAAAACCAGGCCGCAGCCCGCTCACAGGTAAAGGAGTCGGAAAAAGCATCCCACGATTAGAATAGAAGAGCTGAGAGAAAAAAAAGCCAAGAGAAAAAGAAACTGCTGAAAAACAAAAAAGTGCCGCTCTCGGGGTCAGTAGGAGACTCAGCATTCTGCCACGGATGTCGGAAAGGATGAACCTCCTCACTATTGTGAGGAAAGAGCTGGGGAGCTGCTGCAAGGGTGTTTAATGGGAGACGGCAGGGACGTAAAAGAGGTATGTGAAGGGGAGACCTGGGTGCGAGATTCACTGTGTATATGTGGGTGAGCAGAAGTGTGTGAGATTAGGATCTAACCTTCCTCCTGAACTTCTGTCATAAACTCCATTCGTTAAACAAAAAGTTACAGATCAGGTTAGTTGTAATGTTTTATAGTTAAATTTGTGAGCAGCTTTTCAGCTAAAATAGATGATCAATTTAGTACACGTAAGGTTTTGGATACTTAACAGATAAAGTGAAATCCCAGAGAGTGCTCACATCCTGAGGCTGAGAACTGAGAAGCCCTACTCAATATGCTTCACGAAGGATACCAGGACATGTACAGTACATCAACCAAATGGAGAAATCATTATTATATCCTTTATTTAACCAGAAAAATCAGGGATGACTTGATAATTATCCATTTATATAACGGGGTATTTATAACATAAATGAAGTACCTTTGCTCAGGGGTTTATTTGATAAATAGATCCACCTATGCGACTGGACACATCATCACTGATGTTATCTGGGGTCACCATGTTTTTCAGATTTTCAGATTCTCAGACACGCTCGTCCAGGTGACCCAGCCTAGGTTGATCAAGCCTCAGCTTGTGTCCAGGTGGCATTGTAACCCAAGAATCACTCCTCTTGATCCACTGCCATCACTCTGCGGCCTCTGTGGTGGTTTTGATGGTCTTCATCTTGGTCACCCCTAATAGATCGTAGGCCCTACAGGGGGATTCCTCTGCATCCCACCTCGACAGGCTCACACTACACTCTTCACCTCTTCCCAAGGCACTGATTAACCACTTCTTCTTACCTGGCTCTCTTCCTTTCATTTCTCCATCTTCTGGTCTTCCCAGGGAACTGTTAGCTCTAGCATGACTATCTGCTTAGATGCTTCTGACAGCAATACGACTGCAGCATCCAAACTGGAATCTGTAACATGGTCAGTGGTTAGAGTTGAGCACAGGACCTTTAACCCAGATTATCAGGGCCGATTCAGTTATGTGATTTAGGAAAATGGCATTGGTCATTGAAAGCACTTCAGGTGCAACCTGCACTGAAACATTAAATTTATGTAACATAAACACTTGTACAAGGTGCTTGTTCATGTATTCTTAATACAGGGTGTGTATATTTCTGGTTTTGTTTTCCTACACAGTGGTTAATTTAATTTTATTCTTGAAGAGGTACATTATTTTTTCACTAGTGGAAACTACTAGGGGGACCACTAGGGCAAAAATTGTGTCAAAACATTGTTTACTTTTCTCATTTGGCACATGACAGATTTCTGCTATGTTTTGCGTCTGCAAATTGTCTGTTTCCATTTGCAGCCATAGCAACCAGCCGTGGAATCAATGTAGAAATACGAAGTCAACAAAAATGTGATTTAATCATGTCTCTATATAGTGCTGCACACAATTCTTTGCTTTGATAAAATGGTGAAGCTTTTGGAAGCTTGACATTATCAGTTCAAAACAGATCAGCTATTTCCATTTCCTAAGAGCACACTGTCTTGTATCAGACACTGTCCTGAATTTACATGATAGCTTTGGTGCATTTTTTTTTTTTTGGAGGTCGAAATTCAGGCAGGGACTGGAACTTGATAAGACTAGTTGTGAAATTAGTACACATCTCATGTCCTGGGGTGTGGCATTCCTGCAGGATTAGCAGTTATCTCAAAAATAATAATCTCTTATGGATAGAAAAAAATCCCGCTTTATCTGTCCAAGTTCAATTAAGTAATTGAGTGCACGTAGGGAAAGCAAAAAACTATTTTCACAGCTCTTGAAACTGCGAACCTCTGTGGCACACTATGAAACTAGTAACAGAGTAATGATAATTGCTGTAATCAGATTATTGTCAGTGTCACTGACATAGATAAAGATAAAACAAGCTCAGTGATGACAGGCTCCAGTCCTCAAGAGTTGAAGGGGTTCCCTTCATTCCTTCTATCTGAGATTACAGTTAGCTGAAGTATAGTAATTAGCTAAATCTATTTGAAGTAATTATTTACTTAATTAAAGTAATTATCTTCACTTCTCTCCAGAAATTAAAACTATTTTACAGTGCCCATTAAGAGCACTAGGACAGCAGAGTAAAAACTGTTATTTTGGCTTTACAGTTAAGCAATTAGCATTTGTGATCAGGAGATTCACATGAATGATTAGTACAATATTTTATTTCATTTTTAGGTAATCCCATGCAAACATTGAATCATCATACTTTGTGTTAGCGATTTCAAGTGATTCTACGTATTGTGATTGTAGCGGCAAAGCTCGTTAATAAGACAGAATTAAGTGTTGCGGTGATTTCCCAAATGAGGCCCCATCTCTCTCTTCATCTCTGTGGTGCAGCCACAGAGAAGCTTTTCATGCAGGCTGATTTAAAGATGTTTTCTTTTGATAAGGAACAAGCTCCCAAAGGGGGATGCACTTAGCTAAGCCTGGCTATCATGATCAATGGTCATCCATTGGCGCCTATCTGTCTAGGGAGTGCCAGTTGGACATCTGGACTGCATTCCTAAGTGTCAGGAGTAAGTGACTCATATCTCACCTTGATCAACCAATCAGGGACTGGTAGGGCCGAGTAACCCACGTGGGACTCTGATGCCCAGGAAACTTTCAGCCAATGAACGAGCTGAAGCTCCTCTAGGTAAAAACAGGCAACACAGAGGGCCTGAGAGACCTTTTCAGACAATTCTAAAGGGAATTCAAAGGAGAATTCCAGGGCAGGACGGCCCAGGAGCAGAAGGCTCCCAAGGGCAGGACATTCTCGCAGCGCGCCTCCTGACCATCCTGAGACTCAGCGCGGACAACCACGGAACGGCCAGTGTGTCCGAGTGCCAGAACTTTCCTTTGTTCTAAGAGTCGAGAGCGGAGGTTGCCAGAGAGTAACCAGAGGATCCACCCGAGGTTAGCATCAGCAGCAAGCCTCATGAACAGGTCGGAACTGTGGACAGCTGAATCAGTATTCAGAACTAGCGCTTCATCAGGAACGAACCGGTCTTCTTCCTGACTTGCTTGGACCCACAGTCATCTTTTCTCCTGTGCACAAACTTTGCTAATTAAAGCCAACACTAACTAGTCGGTCAGTGAGCATCAGCAGTGCACCGTCGCAAGCCGCACAGCACAGCCTGGCACGGAGCCAGAGAGCCCGCAGGAGATCTGAATCCCCAGAGATTGGATGAGTATTCAACTTCACTGCATTACTGCTCGAGAATTCAATTTTTATCCCAACCAGTTGATATCAATTTAATTCCTAAGAGTTCTGTACTTGTTTTGAGTATCAAATGTAGAAGTTATAACCAAGTTCATTTACGAAACGGTCTAAATGAATGATATACTGAACGTATGTCCTCTTGATATATGTATACCTTTTGTATTCTGATAACCCTCTCGATAAGATCTGTTAGGTTTACATGCATATTCTATGTATTAATAAATGTATCCTCGTGTATTAGTACCTGTGTGTGTGCGTTGTTTGAGTTATATCGCATGGTTGGATTCTAAAGCCATCAAAAGAATCATTGTGTGATTTACGGCTACAATTAATAATTATCCCCGTAAATGCCCAAACCCTACAGAACTGGTGCCTTCAGAGAGCACACTACATGATTATAAGTATTCCTTAAAGTAAATTTAAGTAATAGTAAATATGAGTGTATGGTTGCATATGCCTTCTTGGTAATAATAACACAAAATCTGCATTTCATTAAATCGTGCATTGTATAATCATGTCATATACTTTGTTGAAGCCAGTTTGAGCTCTTGCCTATTCTTTAGATGTTCTGACTTTTCTTCAATATGCTCAGTTGGATTTAAATTGGAAATGAGGTCGGTCAGTCTAGGATTTTTTCCTGCACTTTTCTCCATATTGTTCTGCTGATGAATGTCTTGACTGCATGTTTTCAGTCATTGTGAAATAGCAAGGTAAAGCACTGCCCCGGAATTGCTTTCTGTAGTAGCAGACAAAATGTTTTTACTCATTTCAGAATTCCCAGCTATTCCTCGATTCACTGTGCTTAATTACAATTTTTTTTCATTGAACTTTCAAATAAAAAAACACCAAATGTTTCACAATTTAAGGTAAAGACATTTCTGGGATTGTTTATTAAATGTAGAATATTTGGTTGTACTGTAGTTTTTTCTGGAATGAAGAAAAGATAAGAGAGAACTATTACACAGGAACAAATACAGTATTTTCACCCTCTTCATATTCTTCAAGGTCTTTACTTCAGACTTCACAGATAAAAAGAAATGAATTTAAAGCTTTGTCTATGGTTACAAGTGAATTGATGCTTTTGATTTCTACAATTTAGTACAGTTTCTAGAATTGCCTTTTGGATTCACTGAAAGGTTCAGGTTTAGTATTAACCTTAAGCCAGCTCACTTGAATTTCTGTAATATCATGGTCCCATAAATGAAACCAGTCTGCTAAAGCAATCTTACTAGACTTCTAACTAACAATAATACAATTTGTTAATAGAAATTCAACGATGACCTATGTAAATCTTAATAAAATATATTGTAGGAAGGAAAAAGTATACATACAGTATATATACACATGTCCCTTGTGGGTTCATATTTTTAGTTCTTTACAATTTTCTCCTTTTCTCTAAGTAATTTAATGTTTTTAGCAAAAACGTCAAATACATTTTGCAGGCTGAATGCTGCACAAATGTTTCAGTTTAGGATAAGGTCTGTGATGGTTATGGATCCAAAAGCCATCCAACTAACATTCAGTTTCTCATCACCCAAAATCTGTGTTAAGGTAAATGTGTAAAAGTCATGATTGAATCAAATTGTTGAATCAAATGCCTGGGTTTTAATCAGAAAGCCCAGATCAAATGGATAAGATTGTTCCTCCACTTGAGTAGATAAAGGTGCTCTATACCAAATAGACTTGGATCATCTTGTGATATGCTTGTAGGTTCATATCCTAAGAGAATTTTTAAAATATCCTTCCCTTTAAAAGCGTCTTGAATAGAGATACTGTTATCATGAGGGGACTGGATACAAGTACTGTATTCAAAACCTCAAAAGTTTTTAAAAATATTGAAAACGTCAACCCAACAGACGTCTTCTTAATGAAGAGTGCAATAGAAGCCAGAAGACACAGCCATTTAAACTGGATTTGATATTTCTTAGTACAGGATAGCTTAAATAACATGAATAGATAAGACTGAACAGCAAAACTGATTGTGTCACAAAAAGACTCTGAAAAGGTTAAGTACAATAAAAAGCATGCAGTAAGTGACTGATGATTATAAATGCTACATATCTACAAAGTTCCCTCTTAGTCCTCTGCTTATCCACTAGACAGTCAGATGTCAAAATGCAACCCATTTGACCCAATGACGTTATAATATTTCCCCAGGTATCGAAGGATGCAGGCTAGACTTATTAAACATGCTTGGTCCAGAGTCCCCCTGTGCCAAATCTCTTACAGGCCCATACGGAAACTCTCTGACATGCAATCATTAAAGTGTAAGAGGAGATTCTCAAGAGTGCTTATACCTTTTAGAAATCGGTCTAGCACAGTGTCTTAAACTTGGATTACTTTGCTGCTTCATTTCCTTTGAGGTTTGAATCACAAAATCATCTGCATCACTGCTCAGTGTTCACGACACCATTTTCCATGTAGCTAAATGAGCACTAAAGTGTACAACTTCCTGATGTTGGCTCCCCAGATGAGCGAAGTTTTCTTGTGGCTGATTTCTTAACAAATCTAAGAAGAATGGAAGGCCCTGAGTCAATGTTTAATGTGTTGTAGTAATTTCAAAATACATTTGGTGACCCACTTAGTTTGACTTTCATTGAATTTCTATTGAGAAAAAATCATTTTAAAACATATAAAACTCTGCGGTAGAAAACACACAAAAATATACATTTAGAGTTCATTGCATTTAGCCAATGATATCATACTAATCTGAAAATACTAATCTGGATAAAACATTCAACTGAATTAAAGCAGGTTTACCACATCTTGCCAATTTTCTTGTCTGATGATTATCTACAAAAATTAAATACTCTTTGCTTACATAATGCTTGATGACATTCACTTTTATTTGAACATCTTTGCTTGGATAATTTTTAAGAGATACAATTCATGGGAAACATTTTCTGTTCTTTTCCATCTTACCTGTGTTTTTGATTATCTAATATATGATATGGTGTATTTTAATTGGAGAAGAATCAACAATATTTAGGCATAACAATATTTGAATTAGCAAGGCCTGCATATATGCCAGTTTTTATATTTGTAACATAGGTTAAAAAGTGTATATCCTGCATAGATTGAATATTGATATCAATTGTACCAAGAACTTGCACATTAATATGGAATGATAAATTCTTTTTTTTAGCAAATAAACTCCATTATGAGACCAACAAAAAACTCGTGAAATTAACTTGACCACCAATTAATCGACCCTGTTTTGTTTTTGAGGCCATTTCAATATTTGAGAAAAAGGATGCTAAAAACATTTTTGTTAGATAACATTTTATAACAGTGTTTTGAAAGTAAATGTCAGGTGTTTTAATATTAGTGTATTAACAATTGTTAAAATTAAATCTAAATATCAAAATATCTATTAATAAGTAAATAAAAACAATTATTGGTCTAATAATATAATGGTACTGGAAGACTTATTTTCTTGCTGCTAAATGGGAATTAATCAAGTTAGATTGTACTTTTTAAAACGTCACAGTGTTAATCATTTATACTGTATAAACGTTCAACTTAAATAATTTGATAGCTACATAAAAAGGGCAAGAAAGACAATAGATTTGCTTTGCTCATCTGTCTCAAACCCTTCCTGCCTCCACATCCTCCTTGAAGCAGCTCCCTGGGTCAATTAAGTAAGCAGTACCTCAACTAATCAAGTTACAGGAAACATACAGTACCTTTAATACATGTTCATCTCATGTGTCAAATTTATTAGGATCTGACCTTGCTACTGAAATGCTTTTTGTATGCAAAATACTGTACATGTAATGCTTATTTTTAAGAAACCTTTTTAATAGTTAATTATTTATCATGATCCTGATGGAGTTTGACAATGATGAATTCATTACAGACACACACACATTACAAATGCAAAAAAGAGAGAAAGAGAAAGTAGCTTTTTTCCTCTTTGTAAGCATAAAGATCAATTCCATCAGGTGATGTCTTACAGTACACATTTTATACAACATCAGCTTTCAGATGAAGCTACTGTAATATACTGTAGTAAAGATTTTTTTTAATTTCAGTCATCGTATTTCTTTTGAAACAACACCAAATAAAAATAGACTTATATATGTTTAATTGAATAACGTTAGTGTACAGGATGTATCATTATCCACCCATCCATTTCTTAACTGCTTTATCCAATACAGGGTCACTCCAGGAATAAGTGCAGGGGTGCAGGATACACCCCGGATGGGACACCAGTCTATCACAGGGCGCGCGCGCACACACACAGACACACACACCATGGCCAACTATGCCAGAAACTTATTAACCTGCCAAAATGTCTTCGGACTGTGTGGAGAAACTGGAGTAACAGGATGAAACCTGTACAAACACAGAAAGAACATACTGTACAAACTCCATTACTATGTCCTCCCCTCCCTGCTGCATCTCAGCAGGGAGTTTGGAGGGGCCATGCTTTCACTCTGCCCTGATTGCTGAAAAGACAGGATATGTGGAGTACTGTACTGTACCTGGCAGTAGTGACAGCTCTCATAGCAGCAGGAGCTTTGGGGTATTAAAACCCTGCCTCTCCTCGGAGCATTGGTGGGTACAACACTTCACCTCCTGAGCCAGCTTTCAGTGTCCCAGCGAAGCCCTTCCTCTTCCTAGTTTCCAGTTTTTTGGGCTCCCTCTGGAAGCACTGACCTTGCCTGTGCTGTTCAGAGGCTGCAGGAATGAGCATGAATTAGAGGTCTGGACGCTGCTTCAGACCAGGGCCATAGCAGACGACTCCCGCAGCTCAATCTTTGGCTTAGTGCATTCTGACCTTGTCTTTGGAGAAGACCCGCCTATGAGAGAGAGATCACTTTATTAGCCATATACAGTACAATTTCATGCATTAGGAATTTGTCTTTTCGCATACCCCAGCTTGCACTCCATGAGACACACGGGCACACAGATGGGGAGAGAGAAGCTTGGGATCAGAGTGCTGGGTCAGCCATTTATACGGTGCCCCTGGAGCAGCTGGGGTTAAGGACCTTGCTCACGAGCCCAACGGAGTAGGATTCCACGGAATTTGAACCGGCAACTTTCTAGCCACAGGCACACATCCTTAGCCACAGTGCCACCACTCAATCCTACAGTCGGCATGCCTTTTGGATAATCCCCCCACTATGAGTATCCTGTTCCACCATGAAGATTGGATCTCTCAGCCCTGTGTTACATTATGGACAGAACAAAGCTCTGGATACAGGTGGCTCTCCCTGTTGCACACCTGCTTTCCCAGCACTCCTCTCCTGCATTCAATTTCTCCATTCCAGGTAGCCCACTTGTCAGCATCCTGGGTGAATCTGGAGGACTGTCCACTACTCCATTTGGTTTTTGCTCCCGGAGCCTGGCCACTAGGAATTTGGACTGTCTGACACCCCTCGAGGCCCAAGTACTTGGAGCTCTGCTGCAGATTTCCCTGGACGGTCTCACCACAAAGCCAGCCTGTCTTGTGCCCCAGGTGGAGTTAGGCAGCCACTCCCCCTAAACAACTGTGACACCCTCACTCTTGGGTCCATAACATCACTACACTCATCCCTGTTCCCTGTTCTCTATGTTTATCCCTGTTCCCTGTGTACCCCCAGGAATTGAAGCCAGGGCTCCAGGTCTGTGAGGCAGCAAAGTTAGCCACTGTGCCACTCTTACGATTTGTTATAACAATTTAAAACCTTGTAAATATGAGTAAGGAAAAGGGAACAATGAGGATTACAGAATGCACATAGGAATTCTTTTAACACAAAAGAGTAATTTACGTATACACAACTTTGTCCCTTTCATGCAGCTTTTCCATTTTCTAAATAGATTTCAAATTCTAGTTGGTAAATCTTTGAATGTTGTGTTTACAGTATATCTTAATCAACTTCCGTAGAAATAAACCTGTACATTTGTGTGCTCCTTCAGATAACATATTCCTTCAAATAAAACTTTCTCATGTGATAAAATAAGTCATTTAGACATGCATGGTCATGCGTGGTCTTTTTTCCAACTTTTGGAAAATTTTGTGCATGCAATATTTTGGTTTGCAAATGTATCCATTGCCATCTTTTGAAATCCACACGAGGCCTGAGTTCCCAGGAGTACAGTCAGAGTCTTGTTCACTGTTCATGCATGTCACGTCACCTTAAAAGTGTCTGTAAAAGATTAATCATTTACACATCAGACACCATTCAGAGTGAATTTCAGAACCATGACAGGTTGCTGAGATTTACAGAAGATGTACTTCAATGTGTTAGAGGCTCAACAGGCAGCCCTGGCCAGTAACATCAGCAAGAATCAGTCGTCAGCAGGCTATAGATCTGGCATCAGGCCAGCAATCATATCCTTGGATAACATCACATGTCTAACCTTAACCCTAGTCTCCCCAAAAGACACCTCTTTGGGGCATGGGAAAAAGAACTTATGTAAATGAATGCAGTTAAAAATCCACTGAAACCACTAATGCATCTTATTTGTGAGGTTGCCTTCAACCTACAGAATACCTGATCACGCTAGTCATGGACCTACAGGAATACAACTTCCATATCTACCAGGAGTCTTGCCCAGTAATTACTGCACGGTACTGTATGTGCTTGGAAGATAAATTACAACTTGTGAATAGATATTTTAGACAATCCAAGTATTAAACTCTTCCATTGCAAAATGACTGTGAATAAGACTGAACATTAAATAAAAGTCTCCTTCTACATTGGACTAAATTATGAGATACTATGTGCAATTATTGAAAGGTCAAAAAACATTTTTTTAGGGACAGTTGGTGTAAAGGAATTGTTTTCTCCTAACTCTGAAAAGATTCAATGAGTATATGTGACACTATTTATAATTGTGCCTGTTTCTTAATATATGAAAAGATGTGCAGTTAGAAAAGTCTGTATGACGTTTTTTGGAATCAATGTTGGCCTGTTTGATTTCCCATCCATTCATTTTCAGTAACTGTTTTCTCCTTAGAGATTTGCTGTGAGCTGGAATCTAAACACGTTGGCACAGGATACAAGGTGGAATTACACCCTAGACTGGACTCCAGGCAATCATGATACACACACTAACACATCCACTAACACACACATACAGGACATAATTTAGAGATACCAATTAAGGTAGACAGCATGTCTTTACTGTGAGAGGAACCAGCATCCCTGGAGACATAGTGAGAAAAGAAGCTTCACACTGTAGGCACCCCAATCAGAATCAAATCCAGGACCATTTGCTAAACATTTGTTAAAAAAAATGCTTATAGCATTTGTTAGCTCTATACATTTAAGGAAACCTTTGCCATGCAAGGAGCTCACTGAATAATATGTACGAAAACTGTAGATGCCAAAACTTGAAATCGAACCTGAATGTGATTTTTCAGGTCACAAAGGTATGAGCAATGGCTTGAAGAAAGTCATTAGAGGCATTTATAAAGCAAACTGTGCACCCTATGTATAACATGCATGAGGTGATTCGGGTGCTGAACAACTTAAATACTAGAGGGCAACGTGACTGGAGAAACAGACAGCAGATTTCAAAGTCAGTTAGGCATTTAGAATCCAGGGCTGCCATCTGGTCTCATATATCCAGAACACTTTGAGACAGAGCAGGATTTGAAAATTGGCTCCAAACGGATGAAAATGAATGCATATGGTGAGCACGAAAGCTTTGGCAAAATGGAATATTTTAAATGGAGCATTCTTCACTTTAATACAAGTTTTTCAGCAAATAGTTTATGTTTCTTCAAACATACATTTTATGTTTGTAAAGTTTATGTTTTCATATTTTGCAGTTTGCAAACTGTTAACTAGTAACCCCAATTTACTCCGGCATGACCTAATCAAGAAAATGCTGTTTAATATCAGCTCATTCCAGTTTCATTATACCACTGATATAGGTATTCACTGGCATATTAATGTCTAAGCACAATTAGGAGATTTACAACATGTACTTTAAAATATATGTATTTTTTGGTCCTAAAAATGCATAATGCACAATGAAAATGCAACAGCCTATGTTTTACTTTGTAAATGCATTAAGCACATACCATTATACAGTACATTTGTTTAACTTTTTAAATAGTGATCGCTTCTTGCTTGTTTAAGTAGTATTGTTCCTTAGGATAACACAACACTCAGCTCACATCACATGATTTCAAGAATAGGTGCTTAGTGTTTGGTATTTGTGTTGAGTTAAAATTGCCAAAAACGATAAGAAACTCAAGAAAAATCCTAACTTTAATTTATGCAAGAGCAGAAAAATACAAGGCCCCACTTCAGTAAGAAAGATTGCCTTGCTGTAATCGGTATGATTGAACGCAACCTACTGTACCATGTTGCCCAGAATCTGAGATGTTTTGCCTTAGCAATCAGCAGACTAGTGCGGAAAAACAGAAAACCATCTATGTGAGGGATAGGCCACAATTTGGAAGGCGGAGGGTCACTAAACTAGCACAGCACCATAAAAATCAACTGATCTGTCTTTATAATAATTATCAGACTGCTGTTGCTGCATCCTGGAAAATTGTGAGAAGACATAACATCCACATCAAAAGGAAAGCTATTTTACCACCTGCATGAAAGTGATCTGTACAGAGGACATTCAGGGGAAACATTTTGACAGCTGAGAGATTAAATCAACATCTTCTATAGGCACAAAAACAGAGATAGCAGTACAAGGAGTAGTGAAGTGTTTTTTATTCAACAATAAATGTATATTGTCATTGACAGACCTGAAGAAAGACTGTGTATGGAGATGTGAAAAACTGCTGTATATGCTTGACAATTGCATTGTTCAAGCCACCTGATAGGCTGATGGAATTCTGATGATGTAAGGAGGTATCTCCTCTAACATAAGAACACCTTAAGTGCACTGAACCGTTACTTTTTCCATTCTGGAGTGTCAATTGTTCCATCAGGGCAGCACAGAATCATGCAGTGAAAGAATTACAATGCAATGACTTCAAGAAAAAAAAGTCTTGCAGTGGTCAACTTTGTCTCCTGACCTGAAGCTAATGAAACAGTGGTCCAATACACCAACTGTCCAATACCTGTGTGATCAGCCTTTGTCAGCCAGTTGTAGCTTCACAGGAAGGTTGGTACAACATCCCACAGAAGACTATCCAGAAGTTATTCAGGTCTGGGCATGGTTACCTCCTATACTAATTTTCATTTTACTGCAAGTGTGCCCTCTTTCATACAGAAAACGAATGATTTCTTTCATCTGTATTGTGTTCATATTTTCTGTTTGATATCTACATTTGATATTCATGATAAAATCCTTTAATCCATTGAGCACTGCATTTATGATGCACATCATTATAGTTTTCCTTTTTGCACATTTGTTTTTTAAGACTTGTCTCACACCTCTTTGCTTGTACAAAGAAACATCTGTTTACCATAAATGGCAGTGAAAATCATGATTCTGATTAACTTATAAAATATAAATCTGTAAACCTCCAAGGATTTGCCCCTGTACATAAGAAAAATAAAAAGGCTGTAATATTCATAATACTCAAATCTTTGATGCCCTGTTTCAATTAAAGAGATTGGAAAGGTTTTTGGCTATTGGTTCAGTAGATTCGTTTTATTAGAATTCTAAGTATACCAGACAAATTCTAATTACTCTTTATGAAACAATGCTCTAAAATCAATTCCATTCAGTTTCTATTTTGACACTGATTTATTATGAATGATTTTTCAGTGAGAAAAAGTTCATATACTGTATTATTTTCATTAGTGCTCCTCGGTTAAATACATATTGTATATTACTTTTTGTTGTATTAAAGGTGTTTGCACTTTGTGTTAGCTTTAGAATAACATTCACCTAATACACCTCACATCTTTTGTTAGCTATGTGGTCCATGTACATTCTTGATAGTGTATTTTCCATGTTTTAAATGAGATATATTCAAAGTACATTCCTAGAGCTTCTTGATTCTTACCATTTTCAAACTCCGGTGTTTTCTCAGACCCAGAATGTATTGTGTCCGAGTTCTAATAATGAACTGGTCAGTATCTGGATGGGAGACCTCCTGGGAAAATCTAAGGTTGCTGCTGGAAGAGGTGTTAGTGGGGCCAGCAGGGGGCGCTCACCCTGCGGTCCATGTGGGTCCTAATGCCCCAGTGTAGTAACGTGAACACTATACTGTAAACAGGCGCCGTCCTTCGGCTAAGATGTAAAACCGAGGTCCTGACTCTCTGTGGTCATTAAAAATCCCAGGGGGTTTCTTGAAAAGAGTAGGGGTGTTACCTGGTGTCCTGGTCAAATTTCCCATTGTCCCTTACCAATCATGGCCTCCTAATAATCCCCATCTATGAATTGGCTTCATTACTCTGTTCTCCTCCCCACTGATAGCTGATGTGTGGTGGTCATTCTGGCGCACAATGGCTGCCAGGTGGATGCTGCACATTGGTGGTGGTGGAGGGGAGTCCCCATTACCTGTAAAGTGCTTTGAGTGGAGTGTCCAGAAAAGCACACTATAAGTGTAAGCAATTATTATTACTATTATTTTCCATTAGTTTCTGTAGGTCAGGTAATTCAGTACCAAGGATAGCGCCCCTAAGAGATTTGAAAAAGTACAGTAAAAAGGAACCTAAAATTTGAGTGTTAGCAGGTTAGTGGGGAGTGTATCCTTACACAGATATGGCTCTGATAGAAACTGATAGAAACAAATACATATTTATTGTTACATAGCTGCAATTTTGGATTTTTTTTCCCCGAACTGAACTTTTTTAAATTTGGAGATTATTGTATTCTTTATCCCTTTTATGGGATGTTTTGTATAATTGTATAATGTTAACATGCACAGAGGGGTTGGGCAACCAGTTGACCTTGGACCCCTAGAGGTTTTTTTTCTCCTTACAGAGTTTTTGGATCCTCTCCTCCGTTATCTTCTGGCTTTTTCTCTTTCAGTATTGTAACGTCATGTACTGTCACACAGCTTTGTTAAGTGCCTTGGGGCAAACTTGTTGTGAAAGGTGCTATATCAAAATAAATTGAATTGAATTGAATGTTTTTGTTACTGCTTCATTATAATAAAAAAATGAAACGGCTGAAGCACTGTCATAACCTGAACCAAATAAATCACTAAAACTGAAGAAAACATTCCATAAACCGGACTAACTGAAACAATATGCGCAAGGATTTGCGTTTGTAGAAATAAAAATAGTAACAATTAAAAGATTAAAGACACTGTTGTTGTACAGGTATGTCAAAATTTAAAAAAGAGTCCGAGAAAGGAACTCGAAAAGTAAATGAAAAAAGGAATGCAATTTTCTCAACAGGTGGTGCATTGCTGCTTGACACAACTTGTTCACCCATATACTGTAAATCACTAGAGAGTTTGACAAAACCCATTAAACATAAGGGGATTAATATTTGTTACTCAATAAATTTCATCCAGCAACACCCAGCTTAATGAAACCGCTTTTCATCATGAGAATCAATTAGGGTGCGTGATAACACGCACTTCACAGTAAATTACCATTTGAAGCGCTTCTTCAATCCAATAGCCATAAATTGCTCTTTTTAGACGTCATATTAAACTAAACCAGTTTAATTTTTCTATTTATTCATACAGTATCAATGTAACTGAGAAGAAATCCCACATCTGTAAAATAAGAAAGCCAGCCATTCAAATAGGCTGCATGGCATTTTAAACTTTCACGCGTAACCAGAAATGTGTGTACAAATCTTGTGTCGAGTGTCAGTATCTGAAGGAAGACATAACCAAAACGGTTAAAAACTGTTTAACCAAAACTGTTAAACTAATATTCAACTGTTAATGCACTATTTGTGCATATTTCAAGCACCGAAAGCATACTGTAACGCAACGGGGGTTCAATGCGTTAGAATATGTTACGAGCAGCGCATTAGAGAAAACAGAATATGATGTAGCCTTAAATGGAAGTCTGCTTGTTACATATTTAAAATGTTGTTTGTTACATTTTATGCCACTCGGAGCTTCGTGGTTTTTTAAAAGTGTATATATTTATATCCTCTCTTCCACCCCAAATCCATAACTCACACAACCCGTACAGATACTGTATCCTTGAGTGATCAGTGAGTAAAACCATTTCTGTCTTGAACATTTTGCCTCAGCTGCTGAGGAAAAACCCGAGCGTTAATTTTAGTAAAGTTACACGTACTGTATTGAGATAGCACTGGATTCCAAGCATCCTAATAACATACATTATTTAAGACATTGATTTTAGGAGGAATATTGAATTTCGTGTTCAGACTGGAGGGGTTTGGGTAAAATCGCTTGACTCACAATGGAATTGTGTCTCACAATGGAGTTTACTTGTAAAGAAAATAATTTCAAAGCAGACAAAAAGCTTTGATTCAGCTGAAATAAATGTATATCGATCCTAAACTGGCAGCAAGGACAAATGATGCAGGGCAGTATCTTTATCATATTAAGGACATGATATAAGGGAAGAATGGTGTTTTCATTTACTCCTTAGGAGACCAAAAAAAGTATGCGTTGAACGAAACAATATACACAACACACAAACGCGCGAGTATTTCCACAAATTCTTGCGTTTACCGTTAACCTGTACCCCGTCGACCGTTTTGTAGAGTAAGCCGAAAGAGACGAATGCTAACTTCTTTTCTAGCAATTGAAGTAAAATATAAACCTTCGCTACATGGGTTACTGTTTTTATTACGTGCAATCCTCGCTCGGCAGAAGAATTAAAAACATGGGACGGGGATAAATATAGCACAGGAAAACCGCAGTCAGTCAGGTAATGACAACATAATGCTACCCAATCACATTTGTAAGCAGGTTTTGTCACCTCATTAGAACATAATCTTCTGGGAAACTGCTGAACCAAAATGTTTCCTTGTGTTTATTGTATTTGCTTGTTTCCAAAGAGGCATCACAATGAACTACACCCACCGTATCATTGGCGTCACTTCTTGATCTCACTGAAAATAAAACATAATGTAATTTTTCCTCATATAAGAACTGGCTGTGATCTATACTTGTGCGGCAATCAAGGCCTATAAATATTGTACAAGGGGTGTCAGGATTTTGGTATTTAATACCTCATCCTTCCAACCTTCACCTCCCTTCCAAGTTGAATAACTGCGTGAAACTTTGCTACACTCAAGGTGGAAATATGATTTGGAACAGCATTCACAATTACATATGTCTGTATTATGAATGATATTCATGTCCGCATGTTTGCAATTTCAGCCAAGTTCAACTGTGTTAAATCTTCTAAGTTATTCTGCGCGCATACAGTAGCAGTACTCCCCCTGCAGCGTTCAGTCCGACAGGCTGTATGATCTCTATGGAAAATGATCCCTCATAGCACAAGAAAGGCTTGGGAACTGGCTTTCACCAATCTGCTTTTTTATTTCAGATATTACATTTCGCGATGTGGTTGCTTACATAATGTGAATGGGGGGTGGATGTCATGAGGTTAATCATTACCTTTAGGTTTGATATCAGAAGTTCTTTCTGCAGAAGGAGACCGCTTTTACTATCAATAATTAATCCATTTTTGAAGCAGCGGGAAAGGGGGAGAGAGCGAGCAGCTCGAGAGATCCTCGTTTTGAAGAGCAATCATCGGCGAATCATGTCACAATCTGACAGCTCTCCGAGAAGGGCTGATGAGGAGGACAAAGGAGGAT
This sequence comes from Lepisosteus oculatus, assembly GCF_040954835.1. NCBI lineage: Eukaryota > Metazoa > Chordata > Actinopteri > Semionotiformes > Lepisosteidae > Lepisosteus > Lepisosteus oculatus. The sequence continues at coordinate 60,281,644 of NC_090696.1, forward strand.
GAAGGAGGGAAAGGAAACGGGAGAGGTAGAGGAGGAATATAATGAAGTTGAGTGGGAAAGGACTGTGTGCCGTCGTTTCCAACAGCCTCCTCTTAGTCTGTGCCCTGAGTGCCGTAGCTGTCGGAATCAAATGCTTCTTGCAGGGCACAGAGGTAAAAGTGCATTTTCACCTGGGAACAGCGGCCGGGGCTTTTTATTCTGGAGTGTTGGTCTGTCTTGGTCAAGTGCTGCTCGGGTTCGCCCTGCTATGCTGCAAAGAAAAGCCGGGGAGCCAGAATTTCTTCCTCCTGGGTGTCTTGGTGTTCATGCTTGGGATTCTCACTGCCTTCTCGGGAGCCGTGATAGACGGCGACACCGTGTCCCTGGTCGAGAGAAAACATTCCCACTACTGTCTGGACTCGCTGGATTTAAATCCCATCTGCGAGCAGTTAAAGGATTATCAAAGGAGTCTGGTTGTATCCACCATTCTTAACACCTTGGAATGTCTGTTGGGGCTTATAAACTTGGTGATCATCAAAAGGTATAAATCGGCTCAGTTCTACAGACGGAGACTTTCTCAGAGACAAAGCGTGGGGGCTATTCTATTCAACGAGGAACAGGACTTTTCTGTCGGGGAATTCCAGCCTGTTTCTTACATTAATTTAGGGGTTTTCAATGTTTTTGATGAGGCAGGCGTGGAGGTACATTGTGGTGGCCATCCCTCGGTTGAGCTCCCAGGCTACTCGCCAAGCGACCCAGAACTAAACCATTCCTATCCCTTTTCATACCCTCTTCCAAACGAGTTGCCACCCGCATACGAAGACATTTTCCCTGGGGAAGCCAGCAACAAATAGCACCTCGTCTCAAACGTTGCAAACGGGCAAGAATGTGCAGTGACAATCATTTGCTGTTCACCACAATTGGGACCTTGTAATCTTTAACACTGAAATAAGCCGTTATAATATCTTACAATCCTCACCCTTTCTTCCAACAAAGCGTTTTTTTTCTAACTTTTAAAGGCAGCAGGAGGAGCATACGTTTTCTCGGTGTAGAAAACTGCAGATCTCCCCTAAACAGCATAATTTCAAGCCGCTGAGCTAAAGCTGTTCGGGGAAGTCGATGTGGATTAAAAAAAAACTCAGTTGAGAAAATAAAAAAAAAAGTTAACGGTAAGAATGTTGCGATTAGTAACACATAAAATCACATACTGTAGGAATTCTGTTTTAGCAATTATAGATTCTTTACATTTTCATATCACTCTGTTGATGTGTATGTGTAAAGGTTTTTTGAAACATTGATTCTGTTTCACATACAGTATTAATAAAAGTTTCGTCATTTTCAGTCCTCTAATATGAAAACTGACGCACAGTGAGATATGATGATAATGAAAGCATAATATGTATTAGGCCTGCTTAATTACTAAGATATTAATAAATGGTGATATAATGTATTCGTTTAAATTAAAATTGCGTGAACTACAAGCACAAAAGTTTGTGAAACGTGGATAAAGAATGGCGTTTCATTTTACAATATTAACGCAGAAATATTTTTTCAAGTAACATCTCTCGCCTGTTTGCCTTTACCTACTAAGTATGACATCCTCTTCAGCTAAATCATAACTGTTAGAAATTGTGTATAGACAATGTCCATAAATATTTTAATGTTTAACATTTTATTACATTCTCAGAAATGCTGCATTGAGTCTTCGCAGGAATATTAAACAACAGGGCAATGAAAAGTATTCTTGATTTCTGTTATATGGTTTTCCACATGTGGTTACTTTCCATCTTGATAGTACGTTTAAAGTTATATGTATATATATTACGAAGACATTGGTACTATTATGTTGCTGTGATATTTAAGGATTTCCACGGGTTAAAAGAGCTAAAAGAAGGTTATGTCATTAGAAAATTATGTGCGCTTTTATAATATGTATAAGTATTACAAATGTGCAATGAACTCAGCTAATTAGGAAAATATCGATAATATACAGAGTTTAATATTTATATACGAATGTATTTGCACTTTACTTTTTAAATTTCCCTCCCAAACCTGTTTGCAGACGTAGCAGATGTAACAAGTTTTAATAAAAATGTGCCTGCGCTCATCGTTGACGGTGAGATATTTCAGCTTGTCTAACGTTTACCATTCTTAACTCCCTTTGTTGTTTAGTAGGCAGGATTTTGTGTTAGCACATAAGGACATACGTCATTTTAAGTTTTCTACAGTATATGTCGTACGTGGCTAGATACATAATTATAGAATTAATTCATAACACATCTCCAGACTGAGTCTAAACAAGTGCAACAGAAATAGATAAATAAAAACAACTGTGACACTATAAAGCCTTTTTTTTCAGCATGCTATTTGGCCACCAACAATGGAAATTAATACCCCCATAAACTATTTTGATGAAGTACAGTACTTACGGAGCTCTCCACGGTACTTCAAAGTACAGTAGTGCACTGTGTCGAGAACGTGGGCTTCAGATTTCTCTTTGCTTGGAGAAATACGTTGCTGAGTTTCTGGCTTTTAGCAGTTACAGCAGGTAAACGAAAATGGGTATAACTAATTGTCAAAAGACTTCCGACTTCAGCATTTATTTTGCACGGCAGCTGAATCTTCGTCTTAACTTTGGTGTGATGTTTCTGGTTTTCTGCGATCAGGTACTGTAATATAGTATCTCCTTTTCCCACAAAACTGGAAAGGACGAAGTAAACAAATATATGATTAAGTGCTATCTACCTCTGAAGACTCAAGGCTCCCTAGTAAGCTGTAAGATACATTATTTTTGGAAGCATGTTATCAGTATCAGTTAATAGTTTCTGCAATACATACTGTATTTTCCTCAAGATAAATTATTTTAATTTTATATTGAGAAACAGCAACATAATAATGTATTTGTTTGCATGTTCTGTCAAAATGAATTTACAACATGATCAAGTTGTACATTGAGCCATTGACATTATACAATATGACAAAAAAATTCTGCAGGCCCATAAAGCAATTAACCTTAACAAGAGCATAATCTTGTATTTACTGTGTGGAAAAGAACTTTGATGAAGGGAGTGATAAATCTGAAACACGTTTTAGATAATTAACAAGAAGAAGACATGATTTTTAACAACTGCCATGCCTTTGTTAATAAACACTTATAGTGTAACTTGTTTTCTCCTTACTTTTGTTATTACTCCAGTGACAACAATGACCTTTGCTTTGTGTGTTTTCAGTTAACTGTCAGTGAGGGCTTTGTTATTTTTTCCTGACACCTGGTTAGTTAACATTACACATACAGTACACTAACTTGTGAACATGTTTTTCCTATTTTAACTGGTAGCCAAATATACTCTAATTTAAATTTGAACTTTCCTTTTCTAATTTAATTGGATTTCTGGATTATTGTTTCTCATTTAACTACTTTAGTGTTTATGCAAACATTGTGATAGTCATGCCTTAGTTTTCTCAGTGTTTATTTTGAGTATGGGGGTGTAGATATAAATCTATACAACTAGCATAAAAAGCAAGATACAATACCTCTAACACATGCATATTTACAATACTTAATGACAGCCTATGACTGTAGATATGTTAAAAACATGTCTACAGAATGTACTGTGCTGATAGCTTACTTATACTACGTTTCCCCACTGCTCTCATGGAATAAGTCAGTGTGTTGAAAAGAATTTGGAAAAGAAAAAAATAGTGGTCATTAGACCCATTTAAGTATACAAATGAAAATGCAAACAATTAACTTACTTTTTGGAGTTATGCAATTTCCCAAAGCATGGATGAGCAATACTTACTGTATAAAGATAAAAATGAATCTTATGTTTTGGAAACCTGAGTTTTCCATTGAAACATGTATTTGAACTGCGGTTTAGTTTCTAGGCCAGTTAATGAAGACAGCAAAATAATTTGATTTAAAAAGTCTTTTCAATGCAATTGCAGTCAGCAGCCTTCTCATTGATGTGTGTCACCATAAATAAAACATAAAAATTGTTTCCAAAACTACTGATCCAGCTCTTCTACTCTTCCAGTAAAGGTGTTTGGTACAGACATCTGCTTAGTTATAAAATAGAGCAAATTGTCAAATTGGTCAATCATTTAATGTGTTGGTTTGGCAAAGATCCTGTACTTGAGAATGGTTACAAATAAGAGGGGGTCATAATTAACCTCTATATCAAGTTTATACAGTATATAGTAGCTAATTATGCTCCCAAGCCTGATGTTAATAGATTGGAATGTTTAGTTTTCAGATAACCCCTGCCAAAAAATCTATAGACCCATTAAAACTGGTACATTACTTAACTGATGGGCAGTTTTTCAAAGCTGTTTCTTGAGGAAAAAAAAATCAAATCCCAAGTCCCAGAGTTCCAGTGTATTAAAATGGGAAGACAAAAACACATCCTTTTCTCCTAGTTTTGCGCATTGATTAGTGTCTGATATCAATTGTCTGATAGGATTTTTAATGCCTTTTATTTTATGCTGGCAGGGTTCTGTGCTTAAAAGTGAACGCATAACCTTCATGCTAATATGTTATTATTGAACTATTCCTGTTCAGCTCTTGGATTTGTAAGTATCATTTTGTTTATGGGGCTTCACACAGTTCCCATATAGGTGAACAGACAGCCAACTTTGGCAGTCTTCCAGGTCCTGACACAAGCAATGGTGTTTTTCCTCAGGAAAAACAGTTGCAAATGTGTGTGTACTGTATATTAAACACAACAAAAGTAATCGAATCAGCCAGCAACAGCTTGGGGAAGAAAGCAACACTTATATTTCATTCCCACCATTCAAGTAATGGATTATTACATTAATTTTGGAAAAACATTCAATGATTGCACTGCTCCATCATGTTACTAAAATACCATTAGTTAACCGTGAGTAATTAAAGATAAAAGCTAATTTGTAGAGTAAGGATTAAGCCCCACTTACTGTACATTGAACCTTAATGAGATCTTTACACAGGACCAAGTTAGCATGAGACTTCAGTAACTTGTTGATTGTTACTTCTTAATAAATAAAAAAACTGATGCATTTCCTAAAATGATTCAGGATTGTCTTAAAACTTCTGAAACGGTTGTTTCAAAACAAGGAGTTTAAAACATCTAGAAAGGTAGTCTAGAAAATTTGATAATCACAGTATCTTTATAACAGATGTAAACCATTACTGAACAAAAGAGCCATGTTAGTAAGAAATGTTTGTGTGTTTTTTCCTAGTGAGAAAACAAAACAATTGTGCTGTAAAGCAACTGATTTTGTGTTTTAAACAGTAGTTTCTGATAACTAGGGTCTGCTGTGCTTTTCAAGAACTATTTGTGGAACTGAGCATAGTGTAAAACGTGTTGCAGAATATAACCAAAATGTCTGTATTGGAGACTTACAAATTACTTCTTTCAAATTATCCCAGTGAAACTTTTGACTTTGAATGGCAAAGCTCTCTTTGAAGGAAAGGACAGTAAACAATGTGAACTAACAGTCAGATAGGTGGTGGTCGAATGCAAAGTTTATGATGTGTAAAAGCAGCCTTGATTTTTGTTTAAAGTTGTCAGAAATAAGCTTTGTTTCCAAATTGCTTATCATGTCACTTTTCCCTTTTACACATTTAATAAAACATTGCACAGAGTTTATTTTTTTAAGGGTACAGTAATGACACTTTGAATTGGCAGTTGAAATTTGTTATATACATAACCTACTCCACAAATTTAAAGAAATATACAGAAACCAGTAATTATATAACTAATATGAAAGAAAAAAAGTCATTATTGCATAACTATTCAAATCCTTTGCTGTGGCAGACCTAAATGAATTTAGGTGCAGAAAATACCTTAATGGTTTACACAATTAGTTGAACAGCCTTTGATTATATAGTAAAATACACCTATTTCAGGAAGGTCCTTCAGTCAGTGAATTTCAAACAAAGATTCAACCATGAAGACCAAGAAGTTTACAGAACAACTCAGATAAAGGTGTATAAAAGGCACAGGCCAGAAGAAGGGTATAAAGCATTTCAAAGACCCTTAATATCTCTTTGGGTATAGTGAATGTGATCATTAAAAAGATGGGGACATACATGGTGCAAAGTACTGTCAAATCAAAGCAGGAAAACCTGCTTCAGACCTACAGTAGAACTGGGACATAAATGCACCTTTCAGCAGGACAAAAATCCAAAGCACAGGGGCAAAGTAGTAGAAGTATTGGAGTGGCTTATGAATAAGAAAGTGAATGTCCTTGAGTACCCCAGTTAAATTGAATTGAATTGAATCCTATTAAGAATCTTTGCAAAGACTTGAAATCTGCTGCTCATATGTGATTCCCAAGCAACCTGTGGGAACTTGAGCTAATCTGCCACGAAGAATGGGAAAACATTGCAACAGGCTGATGTAGAAAGTTGGTAATGGCTCATCCAAAAAGACTTGTGGCTATAATGGGTGCCAAAAAACCTTCCATTAAATATTGTGTTAGGGAATCTGAATACTTGTGTAATCAACATATTTCAGTTTATTGTCTTTAGCTTTGGCTGACATTTACTGCAACTTACCTTAGCAATTATCATTTTAAGCATTCAGGTTTGGAATTACATATTAAGTTAAAAAAATGTTATGTATAATTTTGTAATTTCACAAAATGGGTCAATATTTGAAGGATCTGAATACTTTTGCAAGGCACTGTAATTGTCATATAGGTTCTTCAAGATACAACTGCACAGCAGAAGAACAAGTTAAATATGTTTTGTAGATGTTCTGTATTAATGCTACAGGAGAGGCACACCTATGAAACTTATCCAACTGTTTTTTAAATAACCTGTGACCTTTCACCATGTTTCAGGATTGCTGGAGATATAACACTTGTTTTTTAAAATGCCGGCAGCAATTTCACCATCCATAATTTTAATTATATAATTCCTCTTTTTTTCCAGAGGTGAATATCTTGGATTAGTGAAGCTAAAGATTCTGAAATTTGATTATGTATTAAAGCATTGTCAATGAGTTAAGGCTAAAATATTGTTTTAGTGGAGAACCTCATCTAAACATTACAAGATGCCTCAACACAACAATGACACAAGTGAAGCAAAACACTAAACATAGAACACACACAAGATACTGCACATTCATAAACCAAAAGCTCTGGGCAAAAGATGCAGACATTCAAGCAGAAGTGATGTTTATACCATGAGCACAGTAGTTGTGTAGAAAAGTTAAACAATTCTGCTATTTTGGTTGATAATAGTGGTACTGTGACAAGGTTCTTTAATTATAGATTGATGCAGAGTAATTTAGTTCAAATTATTTTACATTTTCTTGTAGCTGTTACATAATTACAATCCTCATCTTAATACAAATGAGATAAACCCAAGGTTTTCTGCAATATGTTACCTTTGTAATTAATAGGGCAGTTTCCTCTGTGAAAGTTTGTGACTAGACTGTAAAATGGTCTATGCTATGGCTATTTCTATTTATTACTGTGCGCCTTTTCAAAATAATTTTGAGAACTTGTATTGCATTCCACAAACACCATCTCGGTTCTAAGAATACATCTATTGAAGTTCTGGTTGTTTAGTACAGTAGTTATGTTTTTTTGCTAAAGTATTTTTGATAATATTATTTTCAGACATTTAGCAGTAAATTAAAGTCTTTATAATTCTATGTAAATTGAACATTAAGTGAATGTGTAGGAGTATGTTTTGTGCTGATAGCCTTATCATTAGAATAGTAAAACAGGCATCAGGGTTTTATATAAAACATCTTAGGCATCTATAAAACTTTCATTTTGACTGCTCTCATACTTGACATTTTAACATAAAATTTAATTAAATGCCTAGGAACTCTATATTATCTCAAACGCCCGCTGAGTTATAAGGGGGTTTCTTACAACAGAATAAAAAAGCCTCAGTGTTCATATTCACATCTAAATAAACCTTCTTAGGAAACAGCTTTATGCAGCAAACATGCACAAAAAGTCCATCTAGCAGCAGATTTAAATAAAGATCACAAGGTCATAAAGAATCTGATGGAGAAGGCAGGGATGGCAGTAGATCTCTATATTCATTTCAGTAGCTGCTGGAAACAAACATACTGTACAGTTATCTGGGTGATGACAGTCAAAAGACACCACATGAAAAAGAATGTATCATTTGTTTTCTTGCTTATTCTGCTGCTTTATTGATATTTGTTTCTGGATAGTGATGAAGTATGCATAATACAATGATGGAAAAAGCCCTTATCTGCAGTTCAATGCCTTGAGAACTGGGTGAGTGTTTTGATTGCCCTTTACCTTCTGTTGTGTTACTTTCTTGTTTTTGGAGTGTGTACTGTAAGTGAGGATAGATGTACAGTATAGATTTGACTTTCAGAAACGCATTGAATCAGAACAATTCAATGGTTTATTGAGTCCCTTATGTGCCCTGCATTGAGTGTGATGGAGGGCCAGGCACTGAATATATGATAGTAGGAAGCCAGGATTCAATTTTTACATTTGTGCTCCCCACTCCTCCTGCTGTACATGAGCTGAATGGAATCCAATGCTATATTACCACTGTAACTAGGTCTGCCCCACCCAAGGCTAGAAATTGAGAAGCTGTGAAATTTACACCTGGATTGTTAGGTTTTAATAACTCTGGAGCTGTGGCAGGAAGGATGTAGCATTATTGTCAGTATATACAGTACTAATGACTGCACTCATTAACAAAATATTTTTAAAATATAGAGATGATCACCTAAAATAACCAGCTTTTTAGCAGGTTTTGGTTTAGCAGCACAAGTTTATCCTGTTCTATAAACAAAAGCTGTAAATGTTAATGGTCTATGTATGGCACACATAAAATAATATAGCAAAAGGCTGAATTCCCAATGTACTGTACTGTATATCATGTACTTCTGTTTCTATTAAGAGTGGAATGCTTCATGGAATTATACAGTAAAGCAACAGTACAAATATTTTTAAAAAACAGATTGTCAAATGAATATTACTAGCAAGTTATCTTCATTTATCTTTAGCTGAAATTGAATCTTATGTTTTTTTTTCACTGCTTTGCAGAGCAAAGAAGCTGGAGTACAATTCACGTCTCTCTGATAGCTAATGCTTTCCAAGTATGTCAGGAAAGAGCTGGTGTTCATCAAACAAAGATACATGTGGCACATCATATTGATCTGTCCAAGAGCAATCTCCTACTGCTGTTTCATCAGGATATAGTGCAGTTTGAGACACATTTTGCGGGAACATGAATTGGTGAATTGTCAGATGAAAGAAAAAAATGCTCACTGTAAGCATGTAGTTTGTACCCCCTAGACAAAAACCCAATCAGACAGGTCTAGAAACGTGGCTTGGGATTGCTATCAATACTTTCCGTCTTAATGGGTAAACATCAATATGGATGAACAGAAAAGACTGCAAGGACAACAAAATTGGCCATCTTGCATAAGCAATACTACAAGCTATACAGCATATACGGTACAGTACAGTATTATAGGCCCAAATTAAATTCTTGTAACAAATGAAAATAAACAGCAATGGAATTATAGGTCATGAACCCATAAATTATTCTACTACTAATAAAACAGTACATGATCAGCCAACAGCTAACATCATACCTTGGTGAACAAAAACTAATCACTGCTATTAGTCATATTTTCAGGTCAAACAATTTACAGGAACTATTATTTTTTTTATTGATAACAAATGCATTATTAAGCCCAATCAAAGAGTTTCCAAAATTTCTAAGCAACCTAGAATAAGTTACAGAAATATGTAAAAGGACGCTGACTAATTCTATCGGTGGACTGTAAATACTGGAGGATAACCACCAAGGATTTGCTGAATGATTTGATACAAGTCAAATCACCCTTTCAAAGAAAATGATACAGTGACGAAAACCACGAGTAGATGATGAATAATACACAAAGCCCTTCTCAGAAAATACACAAACTACATACGGGAAAATATATACTGTATGCTTTGTCAGTGTGAAAACTTTGTATCTGACACATAAACAAATGACTCTGAGGCAGCAGATTTTAATGTTAGCTAAATAGGGAGTCTTAATTCCACCCATTGTCTGTAGGTTGTAAAGATAATTCCATTGTGGTATAGACCTACTTTATGTCATTAGGGAGCTGTGACCTTTCGTGTGATTACAGCCAGCATTAATGCAGCTGCTGTACAAATTGTACAGTAGCAAAACATACTATTGGCTGAATAGATAGAGGACCTAGTGCTCCTGGGCACAGTGAACATGATTTAACAATTCAGTATAAACATAGTCACAAACAGCTTTAATGAAACAATAATCTAAAGAGGCAGAGAACTGAAGTGCAGCTTTGAAGTGTTGGAAAGTTTCTGATTTGGCTTCAATTCAACTGAAATAGCATGCATGATGACAAGTTAAGAAATCAACATTGTGTAATGCGACATGACCCACAGATTGATTTAGTCAACTCTAACATCTCTCCTACATAAGAACAACTTGTATTTCTTTTCTCAAATTCTATGCTTTAGTATATTATATATTACATTTTGTCTGAATTCAGTGTGAATATAATGTGATTTTATATGTTGTATACTACTATTTATTTCCTACTATTTATACTACTATTTATTTCCTATGGTTTATGGTCCACATTACTATGTATGCTCTGTGTGAGACACTGACTTTGTTGTGGCTCAGACTGTGCCTTACTATGCCTGCTAAATATTCTACCAGAGAAACAGAAAAGCTTTCTTGAAGCTGAATGTGATGCAGAGATTCTATGAATGCATCCGGGAGTGCTTTCTCAATGTGTTTGTCAGCAGGGTGCAATGTTAATTTGCTTCTTCTTGGACAAACCTAGGGATTCCATTCTGAGGAGCTGTCTAAGTTAGCTTTACTTATTAGGTGTAATATACACATGTGATTGCCTATTTCCAAACAAATCTCTATCAGATCTCCTTAATAAGTAAAATAATAATATGGTAATACTTTATTTTAAGCATAAACATAACATTTTTAAAGGTGGCGTGGTGATGCAATGGTTAACATTTCTGCCTTGCAATGCAAGGGCACTGGGTTCATTTCCTAGGGCGCTGTCTGAGAGGAGATTGTATGTTCTCCCTGTATTTGTGTTGGCTTCCTACTGTATATGTGATTCAGTTTTCTCCAACGGTACATACTGGTAGGTTAGTTGGCTTCTAGGAAAATTGCCCTGCCTCCCCTGCTATCCTGTATTGGATAAAGCAATTAGAAAATCAATTGATGTCATTACCCCGTATTAATCTTTAGCTTGTGATGTTTCTGGAAACATAAAAAACAGTTAAGTTATAAAGTAGGCTTCGGTAGGCTTCCAAAATGACTGAAATCTTAAGTGTCATGGAAAGTATGTGACCTATTCAGTGGTTATTAATTTTGTGCCCTTTTCATTTGAGTGATTCAGGTACAGTACCATGGCAAGCCTTACTTTTGCTCCTCACTCTCCCTCAAGGCTTATTATTAGATCCCCTTATAAGAACATAGGAATAGGTACAAACGAGAAGAAGCCATTCTGCACATCTACAGTACCTTGTTTCGTACATACTGTATTAGATAATTGATCCTAGGATTTCATCCAGCTGTTTCATGAAAGAAGCTGTGGTTTCAGCTTCAACAACACGGCTCTGTAACTTGTCTTATACTTCTACAAGCCCCTGGACAAAGAAGTGCTTCTTGTTCTCAGTTTTAAATGCCCTTCCCTAGGATAACCCCTCTCCTTAAATAGATGGAGAACGATCAAATAGAAGTGAAAGCATTTGACAAAAATGCATTTGCTAGTCACATCATTAGGAGCTTCACTGTCCAACAGATATTCTGTCAATGACAGGCAATTTGTGGATCAACAAGGGATCTACCATGAAAGTAAAATAATAATAATAATAATTATAATAATAATAATAATAATAATAATAATAATAATAATAATTCTTTACGCTTATATAGAGCTTTTCTGGACACTCCACTCAAAGTGCTTTACAGGTAATGATGGACACCACGGACGTGCAGTGTCCACCTGGTTGAACGGCAGCCATAGTGCGCCAGAACGCTCACCACACATCAGCTATTGGTGGGGAGGAGAATAGAGTAATGAAGCCAATTTTATAGATGGGGATTTTTAGTAGGCCATGATTGGTAAAGGCCAACAGGAAATTTGGCCAGGGTAACACCCCTACTCTTTTCAAGAAATGCCCTGGGATTTTTAATGATGACAGATAGTCGGGACATCTTTGAGAGCCATCCAAGTTTTGTACACTAATATACCTGGCTCCCATATTTCTTCTTGTATAACAGCCATTCCTTTCATCTTCTTTTGCCAAGAACCTCATTATCATTATTGACCATCCCATCTCCTAGTCCAAACTAATGTCTTCTCTGACATTAGTTCCAGATTGTTCAAGATATTTCCTCTTGAGCAATGCTTTCAGGATCCTTCCATTCCTTATCAACTATTTTACACAACTCTTTGTCTAGGTCATGGTACTCTCTTATCTGGTCTATTACAACACCTTCTCGGCGTCTTGCTACCAGTGCTACCCGCCTACTTCCACACATAAAATATTCTGTGGCTAGCCTCAACTTTCTTGTTTTTTCTCCATTCCTTTATCAATACTTCCATCTCTCCACTGGCTTCTTAAGACAACATACATCTAAATAAAGACCTTTTGTTTTTCCTGCTCATGCCTCAATCACTTTTGCCTTTGTTCAGTCTCTTCTTTCTCCCTACACTCCCCTCTCCATTCTTCCACATCTACTATATATTTCCGGGTCTTTCAGTCTGCCATGGCTCAGCATTGACGTTCGGATGTCCTGAAACCTGCCTAGCACCAGGTCGCCCCACGTCCGCTACCTGAGGGCATAGGTTTCTATACGGCATTTCCTGAACAGCTGAGCCCCATCTCGCCACTACGCATAGGGTCTCTTACGCTCTCCTGCCATTTCACGGTTCATCCTTTCCAACATCCGTGACAGAATGCAGAGTCATTTTCGACCCCTTGAGCGGCGCCTTTTGTTTTTTCCTCTGTTTTTTTTCTTTTTCTCTGGGCTTTTTTTTCAGTTCTTCTATTCTAATCGCGGGATGCTACTCCTGCCTTTCTGTGTCTGTGAGCAGGTCCTGTACCTGGCTTTCCTTGGGTAGATCACTCCGATATCAGTGATGGGATGCTGAGCTTTTTTCCTCTCCCTTTCTAATTGCTGGATATCACTCTGGTCATCTTTGTCTGTGAGCGGGTCCTGTACCTGGCTTTCCTCGGGTTGTCAACTTCGATATCAGTGTTAGTTTGGTGAGCTTTCTGCCATTCCTCCATTCTTTTCGCTGGATATCTCTCTGGGCATCCGTGTCTGTGAGCAGACTACAGTCTGGCTTTTCTCGGGTTGTCCACTCCGATATCAGCGTTAGAATGTGAACGTGCCTATTTCCCAGTCTGCTGTATTTTCCCCAGGTTTTTTGTTTTTTAATCTTGTTTTTGCCTGTTGTTTTAAATTTTTCTCTTCCTGGTTTCCCCTCCTATTTGGTCCCCCCTGCTCCCTGGGTCTCCCAGGTTTATGTCTGTTGTGTTTGTGCTTGTGTACTTTTTTGTTTTAAGTCTTTGGAGCTCTACTCGACCCCCCCTTCCTCTACCCAATAAAGGTTTATACCCTGGAGGAGGGGGTAGCTCTCAGCCGTGGACTCCCAGAGGTTTCCTTTCAGTTAAATGAGGTTTTTCCTCCCCCCAGTGCTGTGCAGCTCATTTATTTGTATGGGCATCAGGAGCCGCCCATGAAGGGGGGGGGGGTACTGTCACGCCTTCTGCAGCCAGAGAACGCTCCTTCTCTGTCCTGTCTCTCATTTCTGGTTCTTTGCTATCCTTCCGGTGTTTCTCTCTCTCTGGGACTATATATTACCGGGTCTTTCAGTCTGCTTTGGCTCTGCATTGACGTTCAGATGTCCTGAAACCCGCCTAGCACCAGGTTCTTACTCCCGTCTCGCCACTACGCATAGGGTCTCTTACACTCTTCTGCTATTCCACGGTTCGTCCTTTCCGACATCCTGTGACAGTATAATCATGTTCTTTATGCAGTAAAATATCCATTTAGTTTATTTATATTAAAATACATATACAATAAACATACTGTGATAAAATATAATTATCATTAAATATAACTAGTACACCCTCCTATTTTCTTATATCAATCTGGCATTCTCAGATGTACTCAAATGTAAAAAATGTTTCTGGGAAGCACCAGTTTGTGTCAGAAGCTATAGTTAAGTGCATTGCATACATGTAGCAAATTAATAAGAAGATATTAGCTATCTATATTAGATAGATATTAGATATTAGATATCTGTTGGTGTTCAATCAATAAATGAAGCAGGCAATAGCGGACTTAATAGTCAAATTTGTTTCAGTGATTTCTGGCAAACAAGAAATTCATTGTTCCCTTTTTCTTGAGAATACTCTGACCAGGATAGTGCCCAAAAGTAAATTATTCAAATTTGGATATGGTCCTTTTTGTCACGCCCTCTGCAGCCAGGGGGCGCTCCTTCTCTGTCCTGTCCCTAGTTTCCGGTCTGCTGTCCTTCCTGTCCCTCTCTTTCCCTTGGGCTATATATTTCCGGGTCTTGCACTCTGTCCTCGCTCAGCATTGATGTTCGGATGTCCTGAGACCCGACTAGCACCAGGGCGCCCCACGTCCGCTCCCTGAGGGCATAGGTTTCTATACGGCATTCCTGAACTCTTTGCACTAATGAGCCCGGGCCTTTTTCCCGTCTCGCCGCCACGCATATGGGTCTTTTTCCGCTCTCCTGCTCCCCACGGTTAGTCCCTTTGGACGTCCGCGACACTTTTTTCCACTTGGGAAGTGTCAATTAACATGCATTTAAGCAAGTAATGCCGGCCAGCATCATTAATAGGTTTCTCAGTTTTAAATTACTGCTGATCACATGTAATTTGTGATCTGCTCTTCTAAAACAAGCTTTTTTGATTACGTATCTTTAATGTATTAAATAGTATTAACCCACCATGTAATCATTAATTACAATTGCAAAACCTTAGTAATGTATTTATGTTTTTGCTTTTTTAGTTCCAATTCCATTGTTAATGTTTTAGAAACAATTGTCACAATCACATCAAAATTAAAAAAAAACTACAGTAAAATTTACTCTCTGCTTTATAGTTATGCAAACAATTCAATAACTGACCTTGATAGATTCTCTGGAAAAAATAAAAATAAAAAATTACAGATGAAATGCAATTGAGTTCACACCTGAAGAAGGCTCCATGGCTGAAATGTTGTGTTTTCTTTCTTCTCTTTTCAGCATGGAATAAACCTATTACTTGTATCATATTTTACACCTTTCAGGGTTATATACTGTATATAAACTATATGGTATGTTACATCACTGTCAGTTATGGGATACATATTACTCATCTACAGTACTTTCTTATTTACTGAAGACATTAATATGCAAGGAAAGCTATTGATTCCAATACTCTTTAGATGCAGTATATCAATCTACATCTGTGCACATAATTTTAGAAAAATAAAAAATATTATATGATAAAAAATCATTTAGCTCATTCATGATTGACTTTGAACTGCTGCATAAGCACTAAATCACTTTGTTAGTGAGGCACTTGATTGTGCACAAATGATGAGGAGATTTGACCTGTGAGTATCAATCCTGTTGAAAAGAAGGAAAAGTACAGAAGTAACCAACATGCACATGTCAGCAACATAAAAAAACAATGCTTTTGTGACAACAGTATGGTGAAGCCTGGACTAAATCAGCACACTGTTGCTCTCCATGAAAGTGTTCTCTTTAGCTACACATGTCATGTATTATGTAGATGACCCAAAACCAATTGACGAGAAGGTTCAAATTTGATTATTTGGACAGGAGTCTCTAGTCATTACAGAACTCCACTTGTAGCAGTTGATGGAGACCTGACTCTGTCATGCAATGCTACATTGATGAAGTCCCGAGACCTCACTTGCTACAGACTCATCCTCATGTGACAACCACCCAGCAGCACAATGCCTGTCCTCATGCTGCTCATGTGAGATAAGAACGTGACAGTTTTACCTGGGATGCCTTGCGTGCTAAACTGACTTACCTCATTGAGCAATTGTAGGATATGATGGGAATACATGTGGCATTCAGGTGTGTAATAACATTAAACTTCACTCACATCAATTTTTTTTTTCCTGTGACTACTATCTACTGTGCCGCTTCAGTAATTATCAACCACAACTGCATCCAATCATCTACTATTTAAATGATTTCCTCTGTTCATTCACTGCTTAGTCTTGAAGCTAACTTCAGTCTCTGCATTCTCTCCATTCTGCTCTGTCTGGTTTTGACCCTCGTTTAATAACAAGCTTTGATTTGTATTTTGACCCTTGCTTTCTCTGCAATTAGACCTTGTGTTTTTCTCTATGTTTTGACCACAATTCTGCCAATTGTTTTTGTTTGCATCCCTAGTTTCTCGATCATGCCTATCCTTCTCCTGCAAGTTTCAGGATCATTCATAATCATCACATTAGGGCTCAGACAGCAGTGAACAGGCACATGCTTGTCCAGGCTGTATGAGAGAAATGGGATGCAAGCCCACAACACAGCGTTTGCAACCTGGTGCAAAGCATGCATTACAGATTAACAACTTTGTATGGCTTTCAAAGGTGGCCACACATCCTAAGAGCCTGTGACTTTCACAGTAGATCACCTGTTGAACCACACATTGCCTGCAAATGACAGAATATTTTTATTGGATGGAGAAGCTCCTAAAACTTTGACTAGTAAATTGATTTGTGTATAATGCTTTCACTTCCATTTTATTGCTTTCCATCTATTTTAGAAGAGGGGTTACCCGAAGGAAAACATCCCAGGATACTTCTATATACTTATCAAATGATAAGTCGAAGATTGAAAAATATTTTAAAAATATAGTACAAATTAAATTAACACATGAAGATAAGGATAATCTTTGTTGGGGAAATTGGTTGATATAATAACTAATCGTCTGACTTAATTAAAATTCAAATCCACGTTGTTAGACCACATTGAATAAAACCTCCACATCTCTTAAATGCAAGATTATCTACAGTATAGTTCCACATACAAAAAACAACATCCGAATAAATAATACGGTTTCAGCTGAAACTGATCCCTTTACTTACCTCCCGCAGTGAGAGTAAATTTAAATTTAAATAAAAGTTTTATTTTTAAAAATAAATCTTTCACTTAATCCTTTCTGATAAGCTCCTTGCTGTTTCAGAGATCTAGAAAAAAGCTTTTTTTTTAAATGTTATAGTTTCCTATCATCTATCTCTCCATGATCTTACCACTTTATCCTATTCAGGGTCTCAGAGGAGTCAAAGTCTATCCTGGCAAGCAATGGGTGCAAAGCAGGAGCATACACTCTGGACAGGATGCCAGTCCGTCACAGAACATACACAGACACACACACTTACATCATCAAAGCCAATTTAAACTACAAGTAGGGGAGAACATACAAACCCCACACAGATAGCAACCCGGGTCCCCAGCTCTGTGAGGTACTGTAGCAATGCTAACCACTGCATCATCATGCCACCCCAGTTTCTATTCAGTGTTCTAAGAAATGTTCAAGGCAGACAACACAAGCCTTTGAAAAGCTTCCACTAATATCTACTCCCTCTCTTTTAGTATTGAGATATGAGCAGGTGTTTATGCCCATCAGGAAAAGCCAGCATCAGCTTAGCACTGCAGGAAATTACTTTGAATAAAACAGCCTCCTGCTACAGTACATTGCGTTTGCTTGATTTATTGCATGTTTTGCATTTATTGTGAGTTCCTCAGATGCATTTGCAGTAATTGGAAACTCTTGCCTAGTCTCTGAGGCTTTATTTCCACAATGTACGCCAATAAAATCTGCCGTATTCATTGGGCCGCATTATCTGTTACATTCAAGGTGGACCAATAAAAAAAATCATTACTATTACGCCTCGCAGTCTGTAGCCATTTTATATTTAGACCTAGTAAATTATCAGAATTTGTAAGTTATCTTATGCCTAATTCTTAGCAGAAATGTGAGGCCGAATGTGTTCAGCTGAGTAGAACATCAAAGAAAATCTGCTGTCTTTAAGCAGTTTCTCAAATCAAGGACTTCATTAGAGATCAGAGTGCCGATACACTCACTTCTTTGAGTTCTTGGTTTTAAGACTGTTGTCATTTTTCTGGAACACAGCGCATGCAACATTCTAGATCCTGATCTGCTTTCACCAAAAGAAATTAATTTCTACATTTCACTCCAAAACCTATAAGGTATTCTACATATTTAATTACACACCATTTTACACACAAAGCATTGATCAACATATTAACAAAGCAATGATTAATGTTTCAATGGCCTCTTGTGTTATAGAACTGAGAGTAATAATATTAAATTATCAGTTTTTAATTGAATTTATTTAGGAACAGCTGTCTCCTATAGTTTATTTAGGTTGCTTGATAATGGAAGGATCATTTGTATTCAGCTGATATTTTTTTAGGGACCCATAATGAAGATTCCTACAGTATTCACAGGGTAGGACATCTTGAATCTTAAGGTAAGACTGGATGGTCTCATAGTTGCTGTATCAGTTTTTGTCTCCATTTTTATGAATTCAGTAGTTTGGTCAAACAATATTTAAGGTGAAGAAAAGATGTGAGGTTTATTAGGTTAAGTCACCTCATTGATGTGAACAATCATCAGTTCATAAGAGTGATGCTATTGGACCCCCCACTACAATGAACCCGGGATCTGCTCCACAGGTGAAGGTGGGGTAGAGAGAGAGGGATGAGTATGTATTTTTCTCTCCTGTTCTCCATTAAATGATAGACAATGAGGTTCCTAGGTTTGGATGTACAGTACCATATTTGTCTTATAGGTGAATTAGTTTGGAGCCTTTAATATTATGTTTTTGAAGTATACCTATTCTTCTATTATTCACCTGTTCGTGCTTCTGCCAGTTGCAGGCTCATTCAGACTCTGCTTTCAATTGTAAATCCCAATTTTAGACTTTCAGAGATTGAAGGTCAAAGATTATTATATTACAGTTGAAATTTCCCAATCACTCTATCATAGCTATTCCATTAATGCTGTCTTTATTATTTGAATAAGAATCTCCTCATAGGTGCCTTTGCAAGCTGGTTTAAGCAGTTAATGTTAACTATAGCAGTTTCAGTTTCTGCTTTCCCCTTTGCATTATCCAGACTTATGTACGGAAAATTAGGACGTGTCATAAATCTTCCCTTTGCCACATAATTGACCATTCAGCAAACAACCTGTCTGCATTAGAATCTCTACTGTTTAAACCCTTAGAAATGTAATTGATTTAGTGTAACCTCTCTAGATCCTAAACTGCCTATACCCTCTGTGCACACACCCGAAGAAAGCTCCTGAGGCAGAATGTGTTAGTTTCATTTCTTTTTATTTTGTGTTTTCTTGGGATTAACCTGTACTTGATCCTTTGCAGATGGCTTGCTGACAAAACTCCCTGTTCTATCCTCCACAGGAGCACCTTGCCAGAAATTGCTTGAAATCTGGGGCATATAGAAAGGGATCAGTAGAGGGTTAAGAAGTCTTTAGCTGAAGGGAAGATGTCTTTGCCAAGTAGGAGGCTTTTTTTTAATCTAGAGCAAGAGTGGAACTGGTTATTGAAAGGGAATTAATTGAAAGGAAGCAGCATGGTGGTGCAGTGGGTTAGTATTCATACACCTGTGGTGCTATCTGTGTGGAGTTTGTAGCTTAGTTGGAAAAGTGGCCCCAGTTTGAATTGGTGTCTGTCTGTATTTACCTGTCCTGTATTGGACTGGTGTCCTATCCGTGGTGTAGCCTGCCTCCTGCTCATTGGTAGGCCAGGAGAGGCTTCAGCTCCCCTGGAATCCTTCATTGGATGAAACAGAAAATGGATGGAATTGAAAGCAGAATGTGCTGGAGGATCACTGAGACTTTAATCAGATCAAGACACGAGATGGCTTTATTGAGGGTTTTTAAGTGAAGCTGGGAAAGTTATAAAATTCTTACTTTAATTAATTACTTAATATGAATAATTATGTTAGTTATCTAATTGGCTACAGCGCCCATTTTTCAATTAATGACTTTTATGGTTTTGTTTTGTTCTTGCCTCACCTTATTAATGGCATATTTCAGTTCAACTATATACAGTTGGTTGTTTTTTTTTTACAGTGCTCAAGGAAATGATTTTAGCAGTGTGACAATGGAGAACTCGCACACAACAGACAGAAGTATTCACATTGACATTATCTGATTTGACTTCAGCAGACAATGCATGTGGAGAAAGGAGGAGGGAAACAATTAGAATAAATATTATCAAAGCTGACACATACTGTATACCTTTTACATTAACACAAATACTTAAACAGTGTAAATATTGTAATAGAGCTAACTGTGATATTCTGATTAGGAACAGATGTGAATCTTTTGTGTTGTTGGCAACACAATTTACTTGCTTTTGGTTTGTAAATAGCAACAACTGAATTAGTTGGACAAAATTTGAATAGGCTTTGTGTTGAAAAGTTCATCCATGTCCCATGTTAATTGTTGGGAATGTTAAGTACAGTAGATGAATGGTTGGCGAGTTGTTGGATTTTTATTAATGGTGAATAGTTGTGGAAAACACAAAGATCATCACTTTCATGCCAGTTTTAATTGGTAATAATTTGTTTCACTGTATTTTAAGTCATCTGTTGTCTTTTTAAATCAACAACATGACAAGCAGCTTGAGGTTCAGAGTGCTATTGCTTTGATTGTAAAGTTTACAAATGAAAAAGATATAGTGTTCATTTGCATATGTCAGTGGAAACCCTGGAGTAAAAGTGAAACTGCTAAGCTAAGGAAATATATAGATGGTTTCAAGAGGGCATTGCTCTGTAAAGAATCCTGGCAAAATCCTGGTCTAAATCAGGGATTGCCAAGTAGTCTTTAAATGCTGCATTTATGGTTTTCACTCCTTCTCAGAGCTTAATTGAACTGATTATGTGGATGAGAAGGGAGATCAGCATGCTTTTCTGTCTTTAATCATGTAATGTACAGTAATTGAAAGGTGTCTTTAAAAGCTATAGAAGCTTGCCACTCAAACACTTCTTTTTACCTGTAAACGGGTAAAACATCATTTTAATTTGTCAGAAAGTCATTGTTCATGGTATATGGTACATGTTTTTTTTTAAATCTTGTGTAACACTGACGAAGATACCAGCGCTAATGGCTTGTTGTATTTTCCTTTATACTGTACCAGTTTCCTGTATTCTTTGCCCTAGGATACAGCTTGTCTCGTCCTGATTATGAGCTCTTGATCTGCCTGTGCCTCAGTATGATAATTCCCTAGAGTCCCTTTCATGACCAGTTCTCAGCATTGCTTCAATGGTATTTGTGCCCTGACAACAACAGACATGGAACAAGAAAACACTGCAGGCACATCCCAGCTGTGAAAGTCTGTTGATGGTCTTCCCAAAAGTAATTAGCCTTATTATTCTTTATCTAGTCATTGGCATGCTACACTGCTTAATTTGTGAGAGGAGGCTAATGGTGGTGGGATGGCGTGCAACCTTAAAGCGGAGATATCATTCACAGCCTTGAGGGTTACTAAGTTATTTTTCCTGCTTAGTGTGCAGCAATAAAAGTTTCAGTGGCTCTCCTTCAAAATGATGAGATGGAGAACCAGCCCACAGTTAGGCCTCTGAGGAAACAAAATGCATTTCAGGGCTGTTTGTTGCTTGACTTGATTTGACAATATGTTTATGATCACATTGCTGCATCAGGCTAGTAATGTCACAGATGGTGCAGTGTTTTTTTTTTTAATCTTCTCCTGAGATCTATGGTGGGCTTCCATTTCAGTAGAGCTTTGCATGACTCATGGTGTTTCCTCCACCTCGCTAATAAGACACTTCCCTGCCATTCCAGGAAGACAGAGTGATTATGAGCTCAGAATTGCAAAGCAATTACTGCTTCCATTTCAAGGCACCTATTGTGTCTCATCTGTAGCCTGTCTTTCAGCTAATGATGGCAAGTGCTTAGAAAGATAATATATATATATATTGCATTACTGTAATGGCTTCACAATCCCAAGTGACTTGTTTTTTCAATTAGATGAATCAGTTCTAACACTGAATTTTTAAAATGGTATTTTGTCAGTGGCAAAATAGAGTGTGATTCTGATTTTTGCATTGAGCATACTGTATGTCCTACCTTGAACTGAATGAAGGTAAATAGGTAAAAGGCTGTAATACAGAATGAAATGAATAGTAATTTTTCACAATTTATGGAACACCTGATTATTTGGAACCATCACCCACACATTGCGCAGTCAGATTGCTCTTCTGCTTATTGCTTCTACAGTGAAGTGCTAAGATCAATTGAAAACTCAGCATGGCAGTTGCACAGTTTAATATCTTTCAGATCAGAATTGCTTTCATGTGCTCTGTTTGGCTGGAAATGAGAGGTGGTGCCTTGGAACAATGACACTGTTCAGAAAGTATATTTTCTTTCCTTCATGCTGCTTTTATGTTGGTCACTCATACACTTAAAACATACTGCCAAGGATTAAAGTTTTGAATTGCCTCAGCATCATCAGGAGAGCTTTTAGCACTTATTCTATTTTTATTTTTCTATTTTAGCACTTATTCTATTTTTACCTACAGTATAATGTCAAAGCAGCATTTGTTTTTAAGTTTTGCTTCTGTCTCTGAGGTGCTCAGATTCTAGCTCATAACGTTCAATAAACAACAGCTGAAATGTTCTCTTGCTGTGAAACTTAAATTATTGAGTAAATAGATAAATAATCAACAGAAAGAGCTTTATCTGAAATGAATTACAAAAGTCTTATATTGCCTAAACTTTGTATTCTGCTCTTAGCATTTAGCTCAGCCTTTGAGAATTATTGTTTCAAAATAATCTTAGACAATCTGCCTTTGATCCAAATTCTCATTAAATTCCCTAATTCTACATATCACATAGATGATTAAGAAACTGAAGCTTTTAAACTTATACCTTAAACAATAGGTGTATACCCTATACCCTTGAGGACAAGGATCTTGAAGGTCTTCTAATTTTTCTATCAACAGCTGAACACATTTGAAAACCATTTAATACAGCATTTCCCTGTTAACCATTAGAATACTGAACTGTTTGCTTATCATTTCATCTAAGGAGTTACTATTTGATGCTGCCATAACTGTTCACATATTTCTAGTCTGCCTGTCCAGCAGAAAGTATAGGGGCGTATATTAGCTGCCATTTCCCTTAAAGTAAAATATATTATACATTTGTCGTTATTGTTTGCTTCTCTCAACATTGAATATTTCAAAAGCATTTTTTTTGCACACATTCTTCAGATTTCTGGAAAAATCAACACATTTACAGCTATACCAGGGCCTTTCTTCTGCATTCTAACCAGTCTCTGTCTGGCGAAATGTTGGGAAAGATGGGGATCTGCATTTACAGTGTTCTCTTCTAATCTGTGTCTCATCCTTATCATCAAACATCCATTCATCCATTTTCTAACCTCTCTGTCCATTAAGGAGGAACTTATCCGGGCAAGCAAGGACTTTGTCTTTTCACATACCCCAACTTGCTCAAATGAGACACACAGACAGGGAGAGAGAAGCTTGGGGTCAGAGCACAGAGTCAGCCATTTATATGGTACCCCTGGAGCAATCGGGGTTAAGGGCCTTGCTCAGGGGCTCAACAGAGTAGGACTCCTCTAGCAGCTGTGGGATTTGAACTGGCAACCTTCTAGTCACAGGCACAGATCCTTAGCCTCGGTGCCACCACTCTGCCCCAAAAAAGGATACAGATACTCATTTGATCCAGTGGAGTTCCAAAGCCGCATTAACAAAGGCCTGAAACATCACCGAGGGTGGAAAGATAAAGTTCCAGTAGCAGCAATGGAATAATTCAATAAATAACCTCAAAACTACCTTTTTTATTAATGCAGTGAAATGGTGGCACTGGAGAACAAAAAGGCACTTCAGACTACAGTAATGATATAATTATACAATCAGAATTGAAAAGCAAAAATGAACCTTGATAATCCTGACTCAATGGTCAGCCTGTAAATTAGCGCTAGATTGTCTAATGCCATTGTCACAGCATAATTTCTGTCTTTTCATTAATTATGCTTTCTCCACCTGCTATTATCCTGTATAATTACTTGTGCATGCAGGGGAGCTGTTCTCTAGTGATTTCATGCTTATTAGGGTCACTCTGGTTGAATAAGGTAATATCAGGTTTCAGGATGTGATGTGCTAGTTTCCTGCTCACACATATCTAGAACCCGTAAACCTGTGGTGGTTTCCTTATTTCTGTCTTTTTATGACAGCCAATGTATAAGAGGCATCTTTTCTGGCTTTTTTTCCCTAATTTGCTCCACAACACATTTTTCTAGTTGTGCCATTTTGGGCACAGAACATTTTTGTCTTTTTCCTTTTTATTTGTATTGCTATCAAAGGAATTGGTCAAATAAAGACAAATTAATCTGTTGTGCTATGATTTATTGCCCACCATTGAAGTCTGGATATAATAGCCAATCTTGGCAGGTGTAAAGATGGGGCTTTGTTACCTTTCGTTACTCTGAAAGGCCTGACAAAAATGTTGACAGTTCAGTGGGAATCATATTATTTTATTTTTGGGTAGGTCCTAGAAGGAGATAAAGAAAAAATAAAAAATATGCCTATTTTTGGGTGCATCTAGGGGCACAGTTTTTCGTATTGAGGTCATTCCATGATAAGCTACAGGGAAGGAGCTGAAGAAAAGGCCTTCCTAGCTTTGTGTTGGTGTCTCTGGGGTTAGGGTGGCAGGAGGGCTGCCCATCCTCTCTCTAGTCCATTAAATGTTTTCATATGCCCTCCCTTCCAAATCAGAATTTTCTAATTTACAGTACAGTACAGTACTTGCAACCATCCAACTTTTTCACCTTGTCCTTTGAGGAATATGGAAGCACATGGAAGGACACAGATTGTACAGTGCAGTATTTGTTTCCGTAAATATTAGAACAATCCTGTGCTTTGCATGTTACTGTTGTGGGAAACGTCCTTATTAAAGTGCAATGTTTTCTCTGGAACATGAAACAGGGGTGATTAAAAAGAAAGAAAAGGCTTCTGTCAGTGAAAAAATAAAATCACAATGCTGCTTTGTGAAATAGATTGTTCCTGAGTTTCAATCCTATGATATTTGGAACTTAATTCCAGTTAGTGTCCCAAGACACTCTCTATACCCAGTAAACATAGGTCTAACCTCACCCAAGGAGAAAATCAGGCGCTCCAGTCTCTCCGCAACAGGGATGATATCGTCAT
Source organism: Lepisosteus oculatus (assembly GCF_040954835.1). NCBI lineage: Eukaryota > Metazoa > Chordata > Actinopteri > Semionotiformes > Lepisosteidae > Lepisosteus > Lepisosteus oculatus. Next base: position 60,306,936 of record NC_090696.1, read on the forward strand.
CAAACCAGCGGACAAAGGAGGTGCTGTTGTGGTGTGGCGTAAGGATCTATATATCTTTGAAGCCTCTAGACAACTAACTGACACTTCTGCCTACCTCCCTCTCCAACAGGACCCTACCACTGACTACCAAAAGGAAGTGGTATCCACCATTTCCCTTCTTATCAGCAGTAACGAGCTCCCCCAGGAGGCGAACTGGCTCATCATGGAACATCCACAGGTATCTCAATTTTACCTCCTCCCCAAAATCCACAAACCGGACACCCCTGGACGCCCCATCGTATCAGCATGTAACTGTCCAACTACTTACATCTCAGCCTTTCTCGACAGCCTCATGAGACCGCTGGTTGAAGATCTTCCCTCAAACATCAAAGACACCAACCACGCGCTCCAACTTTTCAATGATTTCCAATTTCAGGGTACCGAATGCCACATTTTTACCATGGACATCACATCTCTGTACACCGTCATTCCCCATAATGACGGCCTTACAGCACTCAAGCACACGCTGGACAAACGCACAGTGCTTGATCCACCCACCCACACCCTGGTACGCCTTGCAGAATTGGTCCTCACACTGAACGCATTCTCTTTCAATAATCTTTTTTACCAACAGGTCAGTGGAGTTGCCATGGGCACCAGAATGGGACCCAGCTATGCCAACATTTTTGTCGGCTGGGTAGAAGAACGCTTCTTCGCCTCCTACACTGGCTATGTCCCTGACCTCTACAAACGATATATTGATGATTGCGTCGGTGCCGCCACATGCTCCAACGATCAGCTCGAGTTCTTCCTGCACCATTTCACCAACTTCCACCCGTCCCTCAAATATACAGTTCACATATCTTCCACCACTCTTCCGTTTCTAGACATCCACTTGTCTATCAACTACCCCCGACTTTCCACTTCAGTTTATTACAAACCCACGGATTCACACAGCTACCTCCTGTACAGCTCATTTCACCCCAACCACACTAAAAACTCTCTTCCTTTTTCACAGTTCCTTAGGTTACGAAGACTATGCAGCGACGACATCGACTTCGAGAACCAAGCCCTCGAAATGTACTCATTTTTTATCAACAGAGGATATCCCAGCAGTGTGATTGACAGGGCCCTTGCCCGAGCCAAAAACACCCCCCGGACCATCAACCCGATCAGGAACTCCCGCCGTAACAACCGCATTCCCTTGGTGCTTCCTTACCACCCTAACACACTTCCTATCCCCAGGACCATTAACCAGAATTTTTCCATCCTACAGGATGATCCCTCCATTGGGGCCCTCTTTTCTGATCGCCCTATCATCTCATATCGCCGACCACCTAATCTGCGTAACCTCCTTGTTCACAGCTCCCTTGACCGCCCTCAACAACCATCCACACCAGGCACTTTCCCTTGCAACAGAGCTCGCTGTATCACCTGCAAGTACACAGCCACCACCACACTCATTCAAGGCCCCTCAGGACAATTCCGGATCACCCAGACAGCATCTTGTACCTCCAGCAACCTTATTTACTGTATCTCTTGCAGTAAATGCCCAGCCATCTACATTGGTGAAACAGGAAGGAGACTCGGAGACCGCTTCAGAGAACACGTCAGGGCTGTGAAGATTAAAGATCTCTCCAAGCCCATTGTTTCTCATTTCACCTCTGACGGCCACGACCACACTAATCTCTCCGTCTGCGTTCTCAAAGACGGTTTTCCGAACTCATACATCAGAAAGACCACCGAAACTAAAATTATTCTGCAGTTAGGATCACACATTCTCCCTTCCCTTAACGACAGATTACTGTTCTTTTAAATTTTCTCCATTCATTGGAAGTTTCATTTCACACCTCTCTGCACCCATTCTGACTTCACACCTCTTGATTGGCCTCTCTTTCTGTCCCCTGCTCCCGCCTCTCACTCCTCCTCCCTCCCAACCTTTGTTCTCCAGCTACTTTACCTTTGCCTACTGCCCTGTCTCTCTCACACCTGAAGAAGGCTCCACGGCCGAAACGTTGTGTTCTCTTTCTTCTTTTTTTCAGCATGGAATAAACCTATTACTTGTTCCTTTGCAGCCTACGCATGCTGACGCAGCTACCCACCTGAACTTAATAAAATAGTACCACTTTATCCTATAACTAAGTTACATTGGAATAATTAAGATATATAATAAATCATAATGCCTTCAATATATTTAGAACATCTCATGTCAATGTATCACACCAGTTAAGTGCTGCAACTTCTGTGGTGATGCAGGGTAATCACTTTGTGCCAAACACTCGCTCTACAGCAGAGAAAAGATAGTATTTCAGACAGGTTGTGTTGGTTTAAGTGAGAAAAGACAAAAAGACTTTCTCGCTGGATGCTCAGACATAATTCCTTTTAGTGATGGTCAGAGCCTGGCTTTTATTTCTTTTATATATATGATTGATTTTTATTTAACATCCCCATCAAATCACATCAGTAACCTACTGGAGGAGAACTTACAAACCTGCATTTTGCGGTTGGCATCTGCCATATTAATATAAAAAACAAGATGTAAAAAAGTCAAAACAGCCTGAAAGTTTTGATACATGCAGGGCTTGATGTTTAAATTGTTTTTTTTATATTCTTTTACACCTCCCTTTAAATATAAATTCATCTCTGAATCCTAATCATGATAAAGACATTCATTACCATCTGGGTTTGCAGCAGAATCTAATTATTGTACTTGCATTAATGTATGCGATCTGTATCTGGCATTTTATGCAGAGAAGATTATTTGTAAAGACATCTCTTGAAAAAAAGATGCTTGTATGCGAAATTAAAAAAAATGAATTTCTAGTTGAACCAGTCCAAGTATGAGTAATGAATGTTTTTCAACTCTGTGTTCGAAATGTAAATAAGGCCAAACAGAAGCAGCAGAGCAGTGAAGCTACAGTTAAAAGAAAAGCCAGTTTTTTGAGGATTTAATTAAAGAAACTGAATTGGCTCCAAAAAAGTTTCATATTTAGTCTGAAAAGTTAAAGTCAAAGTCATTCATCTATGGTGCATAGACACTGGCAATGAAAGTTAATGCAAACGTTGATGAAAAACTATACCTGGCAGACAGACAGCTGCAAGCTGGGTGCACATCCACTCAAAAATGCTGAAGTAGATGAAGAAGATTGAGCATCACAAAGCTGAGCTCAAGGTTGGCAAATGCGCCACTAAATGGAGAAACTGAGATCAGAAAAGTTCTTAAGAAATATTAAGAGTGTGTTGTCTTAAGACAACAGATGGCAAGTTAAAAAAATATAAATAAAGCCATTTATGAGTGGATGTGATCCCATTTACTGAAGCAGTCCAGAAGGAAAGGAGGGGGCACCTATGTCATACTTTATGGTGAGAATGTCTGTTACAGGAATCCTTTAACATGTGAGAAAGTGGAGACCAAAACATATAATTATTACTATTACAGTGTGCTTATCAGGGAGAATTAGAATATGTACAAGACTTATATTGTGCATTCACACATATCTGTATAAAAGAAAACAGTGGTAAACATGTCAGTACAATCAAATAAATGAAAAAAAAAATATTAAGGCTAGCACAAAGCTGAAGTGTTGCAAGTGCAGCACAAAACAAAATAGTAAGAGCGAAAGCATAAACATACAGGCATAACCATATCATGCATATCATGCATATCAGTCCAGAGCTCTCTAATTCTGGCTCTGGAGCACTGTTGGAATCTGATTTCTATTCTAACTAAACAATTAATCTCTTAATCAAAAAATAACTTACTGTCTTAAGACTTACTTTAGGTGTCCTTTGCCCATTGATCAAGTTCACCTATAAGACCTTCTGGTTTTTGGGCTTTAGGGTACATTTTCATTTAGCCAATCTAACTTTCAACAAACAGTTTCAACCAACACAGCCCCAGGAAAGGAGTTACAGACCCAGGAGCGAAGGTAGAAGACAGTCCAGGGGGGGTGGCTGGCTCACTGCAGCTTGGGTGTAGGAAAGGCTGGAGCAGTGTCCACCAAATTCAGCCGACCAGAGATCCGGAGTTAGAGCCACTGGGGCATCATTCTCTTCGGCCTTAGAGTGGATTCCTGTGGCCGGTCTCCTGGGGAAAGAAGGTCATGCTCAAGGGATGGACAGCCCACCGGATTCACCCGGGATGCAAGCAGGTGGACTGGCAGGCTATAGCACAGGAAGGGGCAGTGTAGGGAAAGCAGGTGAGGACAGAGATAAACCACTGGACTTCACAGCACAGATGTGCTTTGTCCAGAAGGCATTGCAGATCAGAGAGGTCTGGCAGGTAAGCTCCAAACTGGGGCAGTCCAGCCAGAGGGCTCCAAGAGATGAGCCAATTGAAGGCACACACATTCAGGGGGGTCTCCTGAAAACACCAGGCCAGGTGTACACAGGGAGCATTAACTCTTGGAAGAGGACAAAACCATGTCCCAGGTGCCATCTGGACCGGGCTGATTGGTAACATCTGCAGAGGTCCTTTTACAGCCACCCGAATCCTCTGGACAGCCAAGCTGTGGGAAGAGCTCGAAGATGGAGCCCTAAGAAACTGGAAACCAGGAAGAGAGGGGCTCTTGGGTAGTAGGATGATGGTTCAAAAATGAAAAGATGATAACAATGCTGGATCACCGAGGAGAGACTATCCAGGGTATAAAGACCAACAGAGCACAGAGCTACCATGAGAGCTCTCACTAAAGCCAACATATGCTTTGCATCAGCCATCTCCAGGGCGATCAGGGCAATGCTGGAGAACAGCAAGGGCATGTGTACCCGGTCCGCCTGTGGAAAGGTGGGGTGAGCATACAGTAACTAGTGTTGACTAGGGCCTGACGGTCTTGAATAACAGTTGACAATTATCACCACTAGCAGGTGGTAAGCAGATATAAAACAGCTTCTAACAACCCAATAACTGCACAAATCCACTCTGAACAACTTTGACTTTCAAATGGTGGCTTTTGAGAGATCCAACTCAATTAAAATTCGAACAATGAAGCAGAGCTCTCTGCAGAGAAAACGTATAAGAAAAAAACAACAACAGATAAAACCCACAACATGAATACAAAAATCTATACCTTTAAAGGCCTTGTACTTTTTTGTTGGCCTAAATTTTACCCTGAGGAACTCTGGAATTCTTTTTTTCTATTTATTTTAAGCACACCATAGAAAACAACTCACCGGCACTTATAGATCATTTCTCCCTGTATTTGTGAGTTGTTTGCAATCAAGCTGTAATTTGTGCACTAGGGTATACAAAGCTTTTGCTTTTACTTTTTTCATACTGTTAAAACATTTTGTAAGCTTCTTATGTAAATTGGTTAGAAAGTGTGTTTGTGATGCTGGTGGTCTTTAAGTAATTTATAAAAAAAAAACAAATTTCACAAGAGTCCTTACCTTACCAAACAGTAATTGTCTAAGAAACAGCATACTGTACACTGCACTGAGATGTCTGAGGAAATATTTTTCTGTCACTCACAAAGTCTGCCAATGTCAAATGTGAAAAGGCTCTATGATATCTTAGAAAGTCTCAAGCTCTTCATTACTGCAGAATAAGCCAGGTCAATTTAATTGAAGAAGATATTGTTACAAACTCCAGGCCAGGCCCTAAATTTATATTGGAGACCTGATTTGGATGCTTAGGTAACATGTGAGTTTAAGTGCATGTTCTGCTAGAATAAACAAAAGTCACCTTTGACTTTTTGTCATGACTTATTTCAGACAAATCTCAATTTATTAAGAACAATGTATACTTAAATAAATTTGAATCTAAGTGTAGGAGACATGGTGGTTCAATGGTTAGCATTTCTGTGCTACAGCATTGGGGCCCTAGGTTCAGCTCCTGGCCTGGGGAGCTGTCTGTGTGGAGTCTGTTTGTTCCCATCATGTTTGAGAGGGATTCCTCCAGGTGGCCCAATTTTCTCCCACAGACCAAAGACAACCTGGTAGGTTAATTGACTTCTAGGGAAATTGACCCTGGTGTGAGTGTGTGCTTGTCCGTGGGTCTTCCCTGTGCTGGACTGGTGTCCCATCCAGGGTGTACCCTGCCTTGCGCCTGCTGCTTGCCAGGATAGGCTCTGTCTCCCCCGCTACCCTCAATTGGATGAAGTGGTCAGAAAATGGAACGATCAATCTCTTAGGTTAACTGGTGGGCATTAAAGAAATCCTACTTTGGAATTTAGTCATTTTGAATGTAATATGTTGTTGTGCTATAGATAATCTTCAGAACAGTTTGAGAGGTAAATTGTGTGTGGATTGAGAATTTGGCTTGATATACAGTATTTCTGGATCCTTTCCCTGTCAAGTAACTCATTTTTTTTTTCTTGGAACTATTCCGTATTCAATTTTGTTCATTCAATATTTTTCTCCAGTTTATTTCACAACATATGCTCTATCATATGTGATGCTGATTTTGCCACGCACAGCAGAAAGTGTATTGGTGGACTCCTCCGTATCAGATCTGAGCTACCAAGTGAACAGACGGGAGCCCTTGTGCAGATGGCAGCATTTCCCTTCCTCATCTGAATGTAACAGACCCTAAAATAATTTATATAAATTTCAGATTTTAAATATGCTGTGTATATTTTCAGATGCCAGCATCTGACATTAATAATTTATTATTAGACTGACTTGACTGATTATGCTTTATCTGGATTTCGGGGAGTTCGGGATGTGAATAGATGTGAAGTGGATGATGCAATGTGAGAATCTAGCTATAATTCAGTGTCATGACCATCTGGATGTGAAAGGACCTTCCCTGTTATTGAACTGAATGAATGACAAATAAGACAAGGGTTGGGAAAGATAGATATTAGAGCACTTAAAATTACACAATACAAAATACCAAGGTATGTGACGTTGTGTCCTTTGTGTAGAATATTTTTGATGGATTATTTCATTGACTGTTGCATCCCAACAGAATCTCTCATATCTAATCTAATGAAATAATTTTCATTTTTTGCATTCTCATAAGTAAATGTGGAAGTTTAATTTAACAAAGAAATGTAGTTGCAGTGGTATCTTTTATCTGTCAGGATATGAGACTAATGCTATACCAAGCTTGTATCAGGAGTCTGGAACCACAGAACAAATTCATCTTTGAACACCTTTGAAATAACATGATGAACTTATGTCTGTATCCTGAAGTATAGGCTGAAATGTACAATAACTGGACGACCTTTTTTTTTGAAGAAACCTAAACCTCCTGAATTAAGCCTTGAAAGATTCTAAATTGGTCACTGTGGGAATAAAGAAAATGCCAGTAAATCCTGTTTTTGTGTCTGATGAAGAATTTCATAGCTAACAATGTTGTTTCCTGTCCGTTTCACATAGTTGGACCTGTGAGGAAGCTAATTTAGTGGAACAACCCACATTTAATAATCTCTTACTCAAAGGTATGAATTACACACAGAGAACTGCACACAATTAAGATTATATATCTATTGCCATAGCAGGATTTTTTTGAAAATCTTTTCAGTTCTCCATTAAATCGTTGAATTTACATGGTACTTACGAGATGAGATGACTTGTTCCAACAATGATATTGTGCAACTTCGAGTGGTGAAATTATGTATTGTATGCAAAGTAAAGCGTTGTGGTCATGTTCAAATAGACACAATACACATTATTTTCTCTGGTTTCCACCTGGGAGAATAAAAAGGCAAACTATTGCTCTGTGGACTGCAGCAAAGATTCATCTTTTCATTGGACTAATTTTCCTTGGTGAAACTGTTGCATGTGTGTATATTTTGGAAAAACACCAAAGATATAGTAATGAGAAAGCTGGTGAAAGAAACTATCAAACAGACAAATAACATTGATTGTCCAGCTTTACTGTTTTTGTTTTGTTACTGTTTTGTTTTCATTTTGTTTTCATTATGACTTACTACTGGTATTAATATGCTGCACATGTAACTAATTTAAAAGGAGAGATATGGAACAGAACTCTGAATTTTAAAATGGTATTTGGTGTTGATGCCTGTTGTAAAATAGAGTCATGAGAATAAGGGAGATGATATACAGTACTGCACACTGCCTTTGCAAAAGTAAATCAAAAGGCAACAGCTGGAAATCCCCAAAAGACACTAGCATTGCAGTTTCATAAACTGCCATTTGAATCCTCTTTTTAGTGTGAACCACAAAGAGGTGATGACAATGTCATATAGTCAGATGAAAGGCAAATTGAAAAGACTTAAGACATGGCTTTAAAAATGCTGAAACATCCAAATCGAATGGTTAGAATGTACACAAAATAAATTATCAACTTGTCATTGCAAATTATCAGATCTGAATACAATTGAATATTTGTGACTCTAAGTCAAGATGGCAGTTCACTCACGGAAATTAAAAGGTTCAAAGGACAATTCTACATAGAGGGATGTTTGTACATTTCACCTCTGAAGTGCCAGAATGTCTTACAATTCCACAGGTGGCATGTTGTTAGTGTAATCCCTGCCAGAGGAGGAGTCACAAAAGATTAACTACAGGTTGGAGATTAACTACAGGGGTGTGGATAGACTTAATAAATGTTCTGTGCAATGACAATGAGATTACTGTAGCATGTTGTTCGAAATATAAGCAAGAAGCATTATCCAATCTTTTGATGTTCCTGTTTGATCAGGAGAATGAAAAAATTGGAAAGTACCGTATCGAAATGAATTGACCAATAATTGCATGTATTGAAATTAGCAGCATTCCAAGAGTGACAAGAAAAGAGCCTGAGGTGGTACTTATATTATTCTATACTATTCTTGTACTTATGCCTGTTTACTTTCAACAAATATGGAAGTCCTGTACATGGGAAAAATTATATTCTCCATCTTCCTTTATCTGCAGGATATAATAAAGATCACAGGTGTAGGAGATGCTGTAAAGGAGGAGTGCAAGAACCCTTGTACTGCTCTACAGTTACATTATAAAAAAAAGTGTAGCAATGTGTGTTTACAAAATGCAGAAATTCCATATTCATACTAAAATCAGTCCCACTAAAATGTCATAATTTACCATGGAGAGGGATCAGAAAAGCTTAGCATCATTATTGAATAAAATGAATGGTGGTAAGCAGAAATGACTATCATCCCTTTAGAAAAATGCAAAACAGTTTTTCATATAATCTGCAAAACAGAATTAGGCCTTACATTCTGCTTACATATAGAGTATTCATTTAATCATTTCTCTTGGAGAATGAAATTACTATTTTGACTTCATTTCTTTTCTAGGGCAATCTATAAATTTGATTTCCACAACATTGAGACCACAAGGCAAGAGAGATGCTTCTTCCCAGTTGCAGAGCAGTTTTATTCATTTCAGCTTCTATCAACTGCAACCTCTTGTGTAAAAGAAAATACCATGCTGAATATTTCATACATTTATTTAGATGACTGCTCTATCCAGGTGTAACAACACATCCATATTAACCATGATAACTGCAGCCTTGGCTATGTGTCACCTTAATTTTTCATATTGTACACTGTAGTCTTACAGATGGAAACCCTCCAGACCCACAGTTCTGTGTGTGTGTTCTCCTCTTGGGGATCACACTCACCCAGATATTTCCTTAACTCCAAACTGTATCTTCACTAATCGTCATTCTCTAACGTAATCAGACACTGGAGTATTATGTCCGGCTAACCGTTGCCCATACATCTTCACTGTTCAATAATAAAATCACTTATATTCAATCAGTTTTACTATTTCACTCAATGTCTTCCAAAGTGAATGCTCTTCACAGACAACCATTCACTTTCAGATATCAAAGATACCTATGGCCCTGACACAGCAAAAGCTGGTTCATTAATCCCACTCATTCTGAGACAGCACACTTCTCTGTTGATGTTATAGCTAGGGGGTACTGAGGACTCTACAGTCTACAGGATCATAGCTATGGGGAGAAGATACATTGCTTGACAGGAGATGCTCCACTGCTCTAGGTGCAGTACAGCTGTCATCCGTGGTTTAGCTGTGCACTTGAACTCCATGGAGCTTGGAAAAAAGACTTCCACACTGTTTGCCTGTCCAGCACTCGTGATGCACCTCAGTTCAGCCTATGCAATATCTTCTCAAGCTTCACTGAGCCCCACAAGCCTGTAAGGCAGCCCAACTCTAGCTAACAACAACTCCCTCTGAAGCACTCACACTTTTTCCCTCCCTGCTGGAACCTAAACACAGATTGAAAACCTATCCTCTTGGTTGTTCTTATATACCTTCACATTGAAAATATCTTCTGATTTTTTAAGAAAGAGCTGCAGAACAAATTCATAACTTCGAGTTTCTACAGGATTTTACAAATCTCTTGTACAGGTGTTTTTTATAGTTCTATAGCTTGTGGTCATGACATTTTGAAGTAGCAATTATTAATTTTTAAATGCAGTACACAACCTATATCACACCTATATTTATAACAAAAACAAAGAAGTCGATAATTAATATGAAAGAAAAATGGTAATGTCATGACTGCATACTTTTTCAAGCTCTTAATTGTGGAAAATGCAAGTTAATGTACTGTAGATGCACAATGCACAAAATGACCTTAATTAACACTCCACACAATCAGTTGAGCACCTTATGACTTGGCTGACCTAATTTCAGAATAAATACAGAGATGGTCAAATATTGAATTGATTCAACCATAAAGACCAAGGAGGTTTCAAAACAACTCAGGTATAAAGTTTTACAAAGGCACAGATCAGTAGAAGGATATAAAAATATTTCAAAGACCCTGAAAAAAGCTGAATATTAAAATGTAGTAGGAACCCAGAAAAAATATGCATGCAGTTTGCATCAAAGCACATACAGTAATTGATACTGCAAAGGTTTTCTGGTCATTATTTTGCAAAACACTGTTCACTATTTATATACTCCTTACCTAAAAGAGTTTTTCTTAATTTTTCATTTAGCCGATCTGTTTAAAAACATGATTAATTTAATTAATTTAATGAAGTTTCCAAAAGCTTTCTGCTTAAATATTGCTCTCTTGTGTTGTGTAGTCTGCTGTCCTGGGTTCTTCAATACTTCAGTTTTATGTTTTAAAAAATATGAACCAAGTCTTGCAGTGAAAATTACTGCAATGTTCTAAAAGTGCGATCAAACAAGTATGTTGACCTTTTCATCAAGCAAAATTCTTTGTATGCACATGTATGCTATAATTGTATAATTGTAATTCTTCCCAAAATGTGAAGCTGTTGATCCCATGATCCAGCTGGCAATGCAAATTATGAAGTTATCACCACTATGGGCCTACTGTATTTAATACTGCCCACCATAGAAGATCCTCAAGAAACATTTATTTCATGTTTAATTTATAATAGTTTACTGAGGTGTATTGTAAACTTTCCCCCTTTGATATAATTTTTATATCTTGCGTTTTGATGTACTATCATCATTATCATACACATTATATTGAATTTTAAACTTGTTAGGCTAATGTAGTTTGTGTAACTTTTTTGTTTTTGTAGGTCACATTTATTTTATTTAACTCTGGTGTGAGGTTTAGTGAAACAGGAAAAGGCACTTATTAAGGAGAAAGGGAGGCTGGCTTGAAAGAATGGCATCCAGATGGCATGAGATTCTACATGAGGAAAATAGCTAATAGGATAGGCTCTCTGTGGAACTGGCCACTGCCCAGGATTAATCATGCTATAATAGTATCACAGCACCAGACAAAATAGGGTTCTCAGGTTTTCTCAATCTGCACAAACTGGGTGATATATAAATCTATTTTCTCCATACTATTCTAAACAGTGGAGCATACTCAGGTAATAATAGGAAAATGGTACTGACAACAATAATGTTTTTACTGATATGGAGAATCAAATGTACTGTTTTGGTGTTGAGTAAACAAATACTGAAGCAATACACCATTTATTGATAGAACCTTTTCTTAAGCTGTCAACTGTAACGACTGTAAACCCTAGCAACAGTAACATTAATAAAAGACAGCAAGATTTCTCATAGATATGTTCTGCCATTTGACCGGAAAATGAGTATGAGTAAGTTTGAGATAGGAGATATCACTCTTATACAAATGACTAAATCGGGCGCAGTGCCATATACTCTAAAGAAATATGGGAATAGAGGTGACATTGCACCCTTCTTATACATACAGTATTAATGAAAAAAATGAACATCAATTATTGTTAATATCATATTTCTGGGCCAATATTCTTAAACTGATTAACTTCAGGTTTAACTTTATAGCTGGTAATAGGAATTGTGTGATAAACAATTTTCTACCTCTTTTAATTGAGAATGGAAACATAAATAATATGGATCAAGATTTCGGGACAAGATAGGTTTCAGGATAGGGACAAAGAAAACCGAAACATCATCATTATCATTTATCATCCATCATCCTCATCATCACAACAAGTGAGCATCTGTTAAAAGAGGGACATTTACAGTAGTCCTGTTATCTGTGTCCAGTTTAACAATGGGCCAGACCATTATCCGTTGTCTAGTCTATTGTCAAAGTATGTCAAAGAATAAAAGCACACTGTATATATACTGTGTAATGATCACTATTCCTGGTCTTTAGGGCATGGAGTTATCAATCTTTATTTTCTTGCACAGCAAGCTAATGATAGCACCTAATTCTTATGTGATGTTTAAATTTGATTGGACAACTCATTATTTCCCAATTTTACCCACCTTACTTATCCTATTTTCCCAACGATCTGTCCAGCTGACTAGGGAATAGACACAAACATACAAAAGGGAAATTGGAAGTTTGAAAAAAGCATATTCTTTATTTCCTTGATAAATCTGCAAACATCAGCTACAATATTAATCTGCCACAGCCTTTGGAAGAGATAACATAAATCTGCCACCTCCTTATTTTAGAAGTGCAGGATGATTCTCTTGTGCCCATCCTTCACATAGTGTATGTGAATTCTGACCTGTCACAAACACACAGCTTTTCTCCAGTTTCACAAAAAATATTCATAAACTCAAGCCTACAATAATTAACCATGACACTGAGAGTTTGTTTAAAAAATTGATTACTTTACACCAATACATTTTTGACTTGCTGCTTCTTTACCCAAAACGATCAGAATTCTGAAACATGATCCTGGCTATGTGCAATTTGATTGGTTGTTTTTTTTCCAATTGCAACCACACACACCAGGGCCATTTTCTGAAATTGTCAATTGATCTATCAGTTATTTTCTGGACTGTGGAAGGAAACCAGGAAACCCACATGAACGTGGAAAATACTTACAAACTCCTCATAGAGAGCATCACAGGTCCAGAGTTGAGGGATCATAGCAGCACAAGACAGCAATGCTAACCACTGCACCATCATGCTGTCTTGATTGAAAAAGTTCAATGTTTAAAATTGGTACAATACTTGCTACTGTTTCTTTGTACTGCATGTACACTTTGTTTTAGCACATAATCTAACAGCAAAAAAACCCTTAAGATTACATTTTGTTGAAACATCAGGAATATCACAGTATGATTAAATGGGGGTTGTTGATTTAGCACACCCATTCTATATTTATACTGATATGTGTTGTATATGGATACTGTGGGCTTTTTTCCCATTTGTCATGGCATAGGTGTTACGTGAATTATTAGTAGGAATGAGATGTCGTCAGAGTATTCACAGCTCGTGGTTAACAGATCTGTAGGAACACTACACAGTCCTGGGCTCCATGTGAATATGAATAACTGGAAATGGTGCAGAGTAACTGTGAAAACTGGCTCCTCCCTCCTCACAGTTCAGGAGATCCAGGAGTTAGGTGATAGAAGCAATGGCAAAAGCTCTCAGTTTTCATTGCCTTAATTATAAGTGCTTAGAATCCAAGGAGCAAGCAGCCAGGGGAATAGTAATAAGCAGACCTTCCTCCTTAGTGGCAGGAGCTAATACAGAGTGACAGTGCTGAGTGGGAGTTCAAAGACAGGTATTATTTCATAAGTAGAATGCCAGTGGGAAAACAAAGTGAGGCTGGGTCTTGAGCACATTTTAATACCCTGGTGTTATGGAGCTTCTGTGGATTTAGGATTGTTTTATAATGTTATGCAGACAGCCCCTTAACACACACATTTTTAATAGTCATAATTTACCAGGATGACATGCGATTTGCTGTGCATGCTTACTCTTACAAATTATCATTGAGCAATGTGGGTTCAACAATCTTATTCTTCTTCATAACTTTTGTTCTACGAAGGGCTAACATATCAGCTTAGCTAAATATGTTGCCAAGTTCATACTGCATGATAGATGTCTCAAAACTATACAACATTTCTCCTTAGTTACTTACTTACAGTTATTTCTAATACTGTGACTTTTTGGATGTTGCTGGAAATATTTTTTTGTGTTGAACGAAGTGTATCTTTAATATCCATCATTCAATTTTTGTAACTTAAGATTGCCAAGGTCAACTTGTATTCTCAGTTTCAAGCAGTCAAAATATCAGCACTGCACCAAAATTCATTTTTCTGTTGGCAGGTGCAAGTAACCTCTGGAAACAAGGTATACTGCTTTGATAGGGCTGCAGATAGTTGTGCCTAAGGGATTAATACAGAGAACAAACAGGTAGTCATTAAACATGAGAAGTAGCAGAGTGACAATAGGAGACAATGTCTTCCATTTTATTTCAACCCTTTTGGCTAATGGATGTGTGTGATTTTTCCCCTTACAATGAGTTGCTTTGCTTATGAAGAGAAGCTGTGATGATGACGCTTTCATTTACAGCATACATACTGTAGGTTGCAACCAGCATGTTATTGCTGTTTGATGGCCTGTGTATCTGACATCACACATTTTATTGTTAGGAAATATAAAGCAAGTACAGTACTCTTTTAAAAGAGGTTTTCAACATCTTTAAAAATCCAGTATAGAAATGATATAAAATCCATCACCATTTTATTTTGGTACAGTATACTGTACATTAGACATAATATTTGGCTGTTGTCTGACTATCAAAAGAAAATAATTTCAAAAGAACTTACTGTATACAGTACATCTATAAAGTTTCCTCTCTATTCCCACCCTTTGCACAAATTCAGAGGTGGAACAGCTTAATGTTTCTTCTTTCTTTGAAGCAAGAGGGCTCTGAATTCACAGATTTTTTGGGTCAAAGTCCCTGATTGTGTGCTACTCAAGCCAGCTGTACAATTGTCTTCAACTTGTGTAGATCTGTGACTAATATCCTGTTCGGGCAGATTCTTCCTCTCCAAGTTTGCATTATGCTATAGAAAGGAGAAAAAGAACATAACCCTTCCAATAAGCCATTTTGTGATGAGCATGGCTTTGGCACTTTGAATAAAATCCACTAAACACTGATGAGTAGAACTAAAAAATCTGGGTTCTCTGTTGTTTTGTAAATGAGTTATTGCAAGGCACATAACACACTAGATCCAAACTTAGTGGATCCAAACAACACTGATAAGGGTGGGAATTCTTTGTTAAACAGCTAAGATAGACTTGTTTCTAGTTGATGGGATGAAAAAAGGATGAAAAAAGATGTTAGACTTAATTGATACAGGGAAGTGAGGATTGAAGCCTGGAAGGATCTCATCCGTGTTGAAAAGTGGCCACACTGTGGCAAACCTGCTCTTGTGCGGCAGCATCAGCTAATGTTGCTGCTCCTGGCACAGTTCCTCTGCCTGTATCTGGTTTTCTCCCTCTCACAGCCAAGAGCCTGCTTTCTGGTTTTTAACACAGTCAATTGCTGAGTATGTCTCAAGCTGAAAAGCCCTGGGTTTGGAGTTGCTTGCAGGTTGGAGTTCTCTGGGCTCTGGTTCAACAAACGAAAGCTTTGGAGCTTTTTCTTTGCAGCGAGTTGAAAGTCCTTTCTGCGCACTTACCAGGCCCTGTGTAACACTTTTGCATTTGTAGTCCTGCTGAGGCAGCTATTTTCCTCAGCAAAGAGCAAAAAATAGATCCGTCTATAGAGAGCTCAAAGTCACAGAAGCCTTGGCTGATGGACACACAATTAGCCAGGCCTCTGTTCCATTTTGTCCCGTCCCCTCCGAGCTTTATTATGTCATAATTTAATTACTTTAATTGCTGTATGTTTTAGACATGGCATGTTTTAAAAGCAAGAGAAAGTTCATTTCTGTAGAGCGGAAGACAGCTTGTGCTATGGTGCTGTAAGAGAGATTTTAATTAAAAAAAATTTTTGGAACAGATAAAAATCATCACTCTGTGCGCACTAATTTTCCTGCATTGTCAGAGCAATTTGGAATCTTTCTATTCTCCGATAGCTATGAGGAATAACAGCACACATGAGAAGGTCTATAAATATGCAGAATTTAGATACTAGCTCTTGACATGTTTTTTTTTTACTTCATAAAATCCAATCTTCATGTGCAGTAGGAACTACTGGGAAGAAAAGTCATTTGGAAACCATCATAAATATTCTTTTGTTTTTCATTCTGTAATATACAAACAATAACACTAATATTAAAACCGGTTAAGACTTAAAGATCATTTTCAAACATGATTATTCCCAAATAAAAAAAATATGTTTAAGGATTTTTGATTAAGGATGAGACTTGCTAATTTTGCTATTTCCAAATAAGATGCGTTTTTAAAGCTGATGAGACAACATACAGTACATGGAGGCTACTGCTGCTGTTTAATGGGTGTCTACAGGGGACTTGCCCTCTACAAAGCAGGCCAACTGCAAGAAGAACCCTTTATTTGAATGAGGGAAATAATATATTACAACATTTAGAGAATGCTTCATACCCTGTGGAGAAACAAGGCATTCAATTTATCTGCCTTTTGTAACATAATTTATTAATGTTTGAGAAATTACAATGCTTTTCAGCCTGCTTGAAATCAGTTCCTAGCCCAATATCACCAACAGAATAATCACATAGTGTATAATCTTTCCCAACAATCCCTTTTAATTAACATTTTCCAAATTAATACCTCATGTTATGAGGATGGGACGCAGTTTATCTGTTCCTGAAATTAATACATACTATACAGTAGGTTTCAAACACATCTGAACACATTTGGCAAATTTCAGATTGCCTTGGTAGGACATTAAGATTTTCTTTTTTGCTTCTACATCAGACCCTAACATCTTTCATAAAAGCCTGTTGTGATAATGTTTCCTTATAGTAATTATACCACACCAATAAATACATTAACAGTGGTTCTTGTATTGTAAACAGTAAAAAAAAGGGGGAAAATCTTTGAGTCCCCTTCTGCCTATTTATCTGAAAATGACTAGAAAGAGAATACAATGTAATCCCTTCTCCAGCTGTCAATAAATAATGAATATTTTATGTCAGAAAATGTTGCTGACTCAATATTAATAGCCACTTTCACTTTGAAATAGAAAGTGCTAGAGAAACTGTGAATAGCTGAAAACAATCTCTTTCTAGAGGTAGAACACAACCAATAAAATAACAGCCAAACCCTTTCAAAGCTTCAACACGGCAGGCCAGCTTCCATTCATTTCTTTTGTTTTAACTTTCAGCATCTAATGACTTTCATAATACATTTTTCTTTATTTTTCAGAAGCCAGAAACCAATTTCACAAATAAAACAGAGGGATTTCACACCATGAGGGTAATACTTACAAAAGTAGGCCGCAGAAGTGGACCTCAGCCAGGTTGTAGTGCTGCTGTTAGCTGTTCTAACATGACTCTTTAGACCAACTGCAATTCAGCAGTTTTTGGTGTTTTGTTTTCTTTTTCAGAGTGTTAAAAAGTTTCTTCTTAGTCCCTTATTTGTTAAAACTACACTCTGCTTGCTGAGTTTTTTTTTCATATACTGTATGACCATATGGTTTTTGTTTCTCACTGCTATCATAAAATAAAAAGGACGACTAATGAAATACTCACAAGTACTGTACATATCAAAAAGTGTTTGTATTCCTTTTTACACAGTCTTTGGAGCTGACCTTCAGTATCTGCTGAAGTTAACTGGTTAAAAATGACATATTGATTTGATTCACTACTTTCACTACTATCTTAGATAATGGAGGACATTATTTTTCCTTTGCGTAATTTGCAGATATAAAGATGTTTAAGGAATTTGAAATACCTGTCTTACTGTTAATTATTCAAGCTAGTAAAGACTGTTTAATCTGTGCTATCTGTGCGGCGTTTCTAAGTTCTCCCTGTGTTTGTGTGGGAGACCTCTGAGGGTTCCATTTGAATCCCACAGTCAAAAGAAACACTAGTAGGGTAATTGGCTTCTGGGAAAATCCACCCTGGTGTGAGTGTGTGTTTGGCATCCTGTCAGTCCCAGACTCCACCTTGTGCCTGTTGCGTGCTGGAACAGACTCCCTCTCCCCCATGTCCCTGTATTGGATAAAGCAGTTATTTCAAGAGTTTCAGATACATATTTTTCAACTTTTAATTTTTTTTTACGGGTATAAATTGCCAGACACAAAACAGAGGGTATGAAGGACTGGGTTTATGTTTTTAGAAGGTGTAACTGACTTTGGGCTTCTGCCTTTGCCGCTTCTGCCCTGCCAGTTCATCCCTCACTGCCTGGGTGCGAACCCAGGTCTCTGGCGTTACACAACAGGGAACTTGCTGGCTAAGCTAAAACAGACCTCCCTCAGCCCAGGTGGCTGAGATCTCTGTTATACGCAGGGGTGTATTCATTACAAAGGCAAAGAAAAGCTGCCATTCAAATGGAAAACCCCTCCAAAAAGTAACATTTACAGCTACAAAGGAAAATAATCCCCCAGTCTTGCTGTAATACTGTATAATCCTAGACATTGGTTTTGTCCAAGGGATTCATCCTATTTTGTATTGAGAATGGCCCAGCCCATAGTATGTACAGTATCATGATTCATGAGGATTGAATAGTAATATTATGAAATATATTCCCAAGAGTATTGGCCAATGGAAATGAAAAAGTGATGTCACAGGAATCAAGACTATACACGAATGTCCTTCTGATGCTTCATCAAATGCCTGGAGAATGTGTCAACAATCTGTACAGGTTGGCACAAAAAAAACAGCAATACAGCAATACAAAGCACAATTCTGGCTGCACAAAGAGAAAAACTGCAGATTTCATGTCTTCGCAGAAGACAAATGAGTGGTCCCTTATCTCTATGACTTCTGTGAACATTTAGTACAGCCAATGGTGTTATGTGTTATAGTTGCAGTCCCTAGTGCTGGTGGACAAACTTGTTATTAGGCATTCTTTCTAAGCTTATGATAAATTTACAATACTGAATCAAATCAAGCTAGCATGTCTTTAGGGATGAAGGAAGGAACAGGAACACCTCTCAAAAATCCTTTGAGCACAAAGGGGAGAAAACACAAACTCCACCTGGTCAGAAGCACTTACCCCAACACCGCTCACTTAGCACTAATAGTCAAAATTACAATGGAACTGAAGTGGGAAAGAAAATCTAAATTAATATGATCTTGACTTGGGTGGCATAATGGCACGGAGATTAGCCCCTGGGTTGGACTCTGGAGATTGGGTGGAGTTTGCATGTTCTCCCCATATTCAATGGGTTTCCTCTGGGTGCTCCAGTTTCATCCCAGATTCCAAAGACATACTGGTAGGTTAATTTGTTTTCTGGGAAAACTGGTCCTGGTGTGAGTGTGTGGGTGTTTGTGCCTGTGTGCCTTGTGATGGAGTGGCATCCTGTCCAGGGTGTACCATGTTTTGCGCATGTTTCTTTCCAGGATAGGCTCCAGCCCCCCTGCGACCCTGAATTAGATGAATCAGTTAGAAAATGGATGAATTAATCTTGACTGGAAGCAGAATTGGTGATGTGCACTCAAGTCTCCAATCTTAATTGAAGTCTGAAAAGCTCTCATGTGATTTTTTGTTTTTGAAGCACAAAGTTAATAGCTCCTCCTTGCTGCTAGAATGCTGATTTAACTAGAATAAGTAAGTATTTTAGTAAGAGTATATACAAGAGTGACACTGATTAAGCTGTTTTAACCATATTTTGCCTTTTTGTGAAAGCTTTATAAACATTATTTATTTTCATTTACATGTCAGAATTCTTTCTCTCTCTCCTTTGATCCTTCCATGTCAATTTTTAAATGGGCAGTTCATTGTTATTCTTCAAATAGATCCTGCTATTTTAAACCAATTTATATAGTGCTTTCTTTCCCTGTGAGCTTTTTTAAATTGATTCATTAAACATTTGGGTCACTGATTTATTGCTTTTGATTTGCTTAGTCTTGAATTGAATCCATTCTATGTTACAAGCAAAATCTCTTGAAGCTGTTGTTATTAATTCTCTACTGATTATGTATCTATCCTATCACACTTCTCATAAGCACCGTATTTACCTATAGCTTTAGTCCAAAATACATTACACATAGTTTTCATAAATAGAAAATAACATGTGAGCTACCTTTTCATATAACTTATCGCACACTTAAACAGACTTTGGTTTACTTCTTGTTATTTTAGTACAGGTACCTGCATGATTGTTAATGTCTCCAAAAGAGGCCTTTAAAAATATAAAAACTTTAATTAAAATGTTTTATGCTGAAAACATTCTACTGACATAGAATGAAATCTGTGGGCTGAGATATCAAATAACAAGTACATTTCCACTAAATAGTTCTGGTTAATATATAAAAAGCAATTAATCTGACTGTGTTAAAGAAAACCAGAAGAAAAAAATTATTATTGCACATTTACCGATTCATGGAAGGATACCTAAATGTCCTTCAAACAGGGGAATAAAGCTCTGTGAGTTTTCTAAAGGATTACACATGTTCACATTGAATGCATCCCTATACCTCATTTGATTTTTTTCTAATTAGTTCTTCAAATGCAAATATGCTCTTCCATTCAGCAGAGGTTATGTACTCTATTTGAACCAGCAACAGTGGTTGCCAAAATCAATGGTCACAGACCATCCTGGGAGCTGAGCTGAATATAAAAGGTATTGCTTTAAGAATGGCTGAAAATATATTTTTTTAAAAACATGTGAGGATGTAGGCTCTCTTCTGTAGCAAGTATTAGCCATTCCAGTCCTGTATTGTCTTTTCGGAGAGTTACTTGTAGCAGTGATTGGAGGAATAATTCACTGGAAACAGAAGAAGGATAAATGTTACAGTAGCCAGAAACACTTAAATCCATGGCCTAACAGTATTCTACTAATTGTACATACAGTAATAAAACCAGAAACAGATCATATACAGTATACAGTATGATCTTTTTTGCATATAATATTTTATGTTATTCCCATCAGTCACTCCTGGCATGCAGTAGGATATACTCATTGCATGGCAAAATTGGTGATCAATTCGTATGGAGGTTAACAAAACTGAATCAAGTAATAACAGACCAATAAGACTTCATTGTTATTCAATAAAGGTAGCAAGATAGTGAATCATCCATATTGCAATAAGATTTTCAGCATGAATTTAGAAAATGTAGGTCTTGCTTTACTAACATGTTAGAGCTCTTTGAAGAAGAAATAGCAGCAATGAACCCAGAGAATATAATATGATATATTTAGAAATTCAGAAAGATTTTGACTACATTCCTAATGAAAGATTCATTCTCATATTTCTGTTGCTTGAAATTGGATGGAGATAATAGAGCCACAGCTCTTCCAGATTTATACTATCAATGAGCTAGATTCTCATATGGCAAGCAGACACCGTAGAAGCGGCAAAGGAGATTTAAGTATTCCAAATTATCGAAGGCATTGACTAAGATGACCAAATAACATCAAGGCAAGGGAAAACTATGGAGAAGTTCATTTAAATCTGAGGACACTGAAAACAGGAAATACGTTTTTACACAAATTGCTGTGGGAGCCTGGGACAACCATGTTGTCGAGGTCAGTGCCCTGAGTTTTATATAGGAATGAATGAATTAGACCCTTACATTAATTAGCTAATGGCAACCCAACATACAAGTGGTTTCCTATTTTTTACCTTTCTGATTTTCTTATGCTGAAAGCAGCTTTACAAGTAAGTTACAAAAGTTAAGTTACAAAAACAGTGTTGTTGTAAACTAATATGATGAGGTCAATCTTGCTATCTCTTAGCACAACCAAGGCAGGCAGCACTTATCAGTTCCCTACCATTGCATGGGAATCACAGTTGGTTCTGGTTATTAATATATTACAGACACAGATCAACAACTGAAGCTGAATTTTCAGAAAACTCCTGGATTGGCTGAGACGAAAGTTGCCCTTAGAACAGGTTCATTCCATTTTGTCCCAGCTCTTCCCTGACCAATTTAATGGTTAGTAGTTCAAGTAGAGGATTGTGTCAGCATGTGTAGGCTGCAATGGAACAAGTAAAGGTTTATTCCATGCTAAAAAGAGAAGGAAAGAGACACAACGTTTTGGCTGTGAAGCCTTCTTCAGGCTTCCTCACACCTGAAGAAGGATCCACAGCTGAAATGTTGTGTTTCTTTTCTTCTCTTTTCAGCATGGAATGAACCTTTATATGTTCAATTTAATTGTTATCTGTTAAATAGGTGACTTGTTAAACAAAGTAATTCAGAAATCAATCATAACAAAATTATTATACCTTTCAGCCTTCAAGGAAATGAGTTCTCTTGACTAAAGAAATGACTTGTAAGACTGACTGGACTGGGGCTCTTTCAGGGATTTCATGTGCTATGCTATGATACACTTTCACACGTAACCCAGAGCAATCATCCAGGTCATTCTGATGAAACATTTGCCACAGAGTCCCTCCCGAATATTAATAACAAACTAGCTCAGACAGATTTGTGGCTTTTTCTGCAGCAGTTTTAAATAAGTATTCTGAGGCAACACCAAAACCACTGTGTCTGCTTTATATCATTTGCAAATACTGGATGTTTGAAGACTGCTTTTTGAAAAATGATTTATTTTTTTTGTGTGCTTCTCATCCACACCTTAGGGATTTCAAATCACAACTCATTGATTTATCATTGTTGTCTCTTTCTGCACTGTGAAAACCGTCAGCTAAAATAAATGGAAAACAAGTAGAGCTCTGCATTTTTTAAAAGTCTCAAAAATGAGAACTGTGACTGAAGCATTAGGCAGAAAAAACATAATTATTAGGGTTGTGCTACTAAGTACACATTTAGGACTCACTTTGAACAATCAATCAAAGGCAAAGAGGGTGAATAAGAGAAAATGAAACGTGAGAGAAGGTACCCATTGTTAGCTTTCTTTTTGTTTTTTTCCTCACCCCATCTCTTGGCCTCAACCTATACTGTACATATCTACTCTTTCCCTGTTTTCCCCACAGACCTGAAGAAGTTCACTTTTGAAATGCTATGCTTCTGCTTTTTTACTTTCCAGCATTGGGATTAACCTCTACTTTGTATCTGAAACACCAGCTACTAAAATATTATATATAATACTATAAAAACAGTATTAATGACACATACATGGGATGGAACTTTAGTTAAATCTCCATTACAACCATCTATAAACAATCTACAGTACTAATGTGTTATTAATGTTGTTCTAAGCCTTGGGGTTAGCTATAGGTCAGGATTTGGGTTTGTTAGTCACATCTGATGTACAGGACAGGTTGACTATAATCATATCTTGCAATGGAACAAGTAAAAGGTTTATTCCATGCTGAAAAGAGAAGGAAGGAAACACAACGTTTCAGCTGTGGAGCCTTCTTTGGGTGTGAAGAAATCCTCAGACCCTAAAAAGGCTCCACAGCCGAAACGTTGTGTTTCCTTTCTTCTCTTTTCAGCGTTGAATAGACCTTTTACTTCTTCCTTTGCAGCCTACTGTATGCATGCTGATGCAGCTACCTACTTGAACGACTATAATCACATGTTGTCATTCCATAAATAAAACATTTAAAATATCTATTTAGTGAAGCTTTTTGAGTATTTCTGGTTCACCTTACAAGGGATTTATTCTGTCTGTTTTTAAACTTTTTTCTAGAGAGATATGTGAGTAGAATTGCAGATCTTACTGAACAGGTCAGATTCTAGCCAGTGGACTGTGGACATTAGGACACATTCTGTTCATTTTGATTCTGGCAATTTTGTGCCTGAAGACAATTGAAGCCAGATCTAAACAATCAATTTTCAAACAAAAACAAATAACAGAAAATCACTGCATACTGACATTTACAGTTAGCTAAACACACCAGTTGAAAAAGTCCACATGTTTCAAAACAATGTAATTGCAACTACTTAGAGTTAATTCTCTGACCCTCCCTTCTCCTCACTTTCCTTTTTATCATAAGAGTTTATTGTGTACAGGATTCAACAATTCAAAGATGGTAAATGCATGATGTACTGTATGTGCTCTATGGTCAGGTGTGGGGAAGATGGTTGTTGTCTGAGAATGATTAAGCTGCATAGGATGGGAATAAATTGGCAAGTGTTAAAAGACAATTGGTTGCTAAGCAACACCATGTTGGACGGGCAGGTACATAACCTCTTTCAGCCTGCTGAGAGATGATGTGTGCCTGAGAGACATACAAAGCTAAAGAATTCAGAACTGGCAACAGTTTTATTGAAGGTAAACTTTCATCACCTTCAGGTGAAAGCTCACCACAAAGTTTAGGAGCTATTTTATAAAGCCATTAACTGAGCATTTGATGTGCAGTAGTTAAGCCTTACACTATCCTCGCATTTTAGAATTTTTAAAAAAATGCTCTGAAAGGGTTAGACAATTTTTTTATTTTTGTAGAACATACAGTTTTGTGGGTGGTATGGTGGCAGAGTGGTTAGCATTAAGAGTGCGACCCTAGGCCTTCCTGTGTGAAGTTAGAAAACTTTCCTTATGTTTGTGTGAGTTTCTGACAGGTGCTCTGATTTCCACAGTCCAAACACATCCTGAAAACTTAATCCTGAAGACTTCCTGGAAAACTGGCCCTGGTGTGAGTATGTGTCTATCTGTCTCTGTGTGCCCTGAGATGCACAGGGGTCCTGTTCAGGGTGTATCCTATTGGTTGCTGGGGTAGGGTACAGCTGGTCCACAAACCTGTGATGGATTTAGAAAATGGATGGATATACTGTAGTTTTGTTCCCTCAAATGTAACAACTGCCTTTACACCACAGTGTGTAGTGTTGTACACAGCATAAGACAGTCAACATTAGCTGGAAGTTTTAAAAACAATGATTCATATATAATACCATCTGTACTCACAGGCAATAACATTTACTAAAAAATCATGCTTTTGTTCTAATAAACATTTTTACTGTTATTGTGATGTAAACTGTACAAAAGAGTACAATTTCATAGGTAGTTTTTGGACTACAGTATTTTACCTTAAAATTTGTACTGGAATTGTAGATTATTTTCAGATTGGTGATTTAATGTTCTTAAAATTTGGAAAGGTTTCAATTCAATATTCAGACTTCATAAAGGACTGTGTATCATCTGCAGGTTCCCTTTATGTCAGCTGTTCTTTTGTATATATCCTATGACATTGATAATACTGTATGTTTTTCTACTGTTACTGCTTCAGAAATTTGCTGTGATAACATACTATTTCAGTAGAAAATAGCTCCCGGAAGCTGATTGCACAGAAGCATCCATAGAAAGCAAATTAGAGTCACAGAGAGCTGAACATGTATGCTTGTAACTAAAAATAATAGCATAAAAATAGCATGGTGTCACTTAGAGAGAATAATACTCTAAGAAAATAAAACACCAAAATTACAAGAGAACACACATACCGTTGAAGTATCAACAAAAGTAGCGAAATGAAATTGATATGGCTCTTTCATTGAGTGATTAGAATTAATAGCATTTCAATAGTAGTTACATTTGTCTATCTACAAATAAAATATGATGACTGTGACATACAATTCAAGAAATGGTTCAAAGCCCATCAATATGATATATTTCTATATGCAGATGAAAATGAGAGAAGCTTAACCCTTATACATTGCTTTATGTTTTACACCAGATCTTATTGTAATAACTGATGTAATGTCTAATGTCTTAGCAATGAATCATTTAAATATTAATATTACAGCAACAAATGCATAACTTTCAGGTCAGAGAAGAAATATATTTCCAATTTAGTTGCATTAAATAATTACTTATATTGCTTAGCTTCTTCTCCAAAGATAAATTGTAAAGCACACCCTTTTCCCTGAATGGCATTGTGCAAAACACAGACAACTGATGCACACATTTGTTCATAATGTTGATGTTTACATCATGGGTGCTGAAATGCTGCTGGGATACTGGAATTATCTTGTAGTAAAACCTTGCAGTTCCATTACACAACACGGGATGGAGTTCAATGTTCAAGATATGCTTTTTTTGTTTCAAAACTAGGGAAAAAAACACAAATTAAATGATATTACCACCTGTGCTACAGTACAATCAGTACAGTACAACCAAAGTATCCTAGTATTTCCAACTTTTAAGCGACTAACTCCAAGTCATGGCAGCAACAGTGTGGGTTTTTTTCTGAGATTCTAAATGTCAGTTCTCTGCAGTTCATTATTTTCGATAAATCTGGAAATGTAAATAGTACATTCACTCTCTGAGGAGAACGTACCGGATATTTCTTGAGATTCTAGTTGTTCTGGGTACCACAGGGTTAGGAAGGAGTTCTATATATTTTAAAAAACACTTCAGTTTTATAGATCTTACTCTCTCACTTTTACAGTTTTTTTCTTCTGCCCCTTGAATTATCTACATTGGCACACAGACACAGAGACGTGCAAAAATCCCAAGCAATAGGCCAGTGTTCCTCTTAAGCTTCAGCCAAAAGCAAAATTGAAACTAACCTCAATACAGATCAGCCTGAGGGAGGAAAAAAAAACACCAAAGTCCAAACTTAAATTCAAAATCCTTTGAAACATTACTTAATGGACAATCTGAAAGGCACTTCTCTGAAGGACAAACAGTTTTCTAATAAGAGCAAATATTTGCAGGGCTTACAAATGCTCTAAACGTGGCCTGGGAATCACTGGATCACAGGAAAGCATCACTTAATAAATTTGTCGAATTGTGCCTGTGTGAATAACGTTCTGCAAATGAAGCCTATTCAAAAATATATATAGATTAATAACTGGACTTTAGGAATACGACATTCTTCTCCTCAATTAATATTACCCATAATGAAGAAAATCTAAAGTACTAGAAACACTTTGTACTTAACGTATAATACTGTACTGTGTACCT
Source organism: Lepisosteus oculatus (assembly GCF_040954835.1). Taxonomy (NCBI): domain Eukaryota; kingdom Metazoa; phylum Chordata; class Actinopteri; order Semionotiformes; family Lepisosteidae; genus Lepisosteus; species Lepisosteus oculatus. The sequence continues at coordinate 60,333,935 of NC_090696.1, forward strand.
TACTCCAGCATGAAGTGTATAGAAGTGTATAGAAATGGCAAACTGGCGTAGTTCAACTGACATATGCTATACAATCACATACTGTATGGTTGAACCAATATGGAAAACTGGGCAACAATTCAATGTGTTGTACAGAGAGTGGCATGGCTCCAGTATTTCAGAAAGCTTGAACAGATTATGCCAAAGCCATCCAAGAACACAGGATTACTTAAGACACAGTAATTGCAAAAGTATTTATCCTCTTTCAATGTCTTATTTTGTTAAATAATAAATGTATGCACCTATTAAAAAATGTATATACAGTACATCATTTGTAATTCATCAAAATGGGACATAATTGGAATGAATATCTGAATAGCTTGAACCGTGAATAGCTTGTAAGGCACTGGAATGTCCAAGATGTTTTGTAAAATAAACCTTTTCCCAAACAGGCTGGAAACCTGAACATTTGTCCACCCTAACTCAGGGATATCAAGTTAAGTCAGTGCAAGAAACACAAAATTACATCAGGGTTTCAACCTTAAAAAATATGCAGCACTCAAAGAATCTTTCCTCTACATCCTTGAGAAGTCCTTGAGATCATAGGTATGAGAAGGATACATCGGATAATTGACTTTAGTATATATGATTCACATTTATGTAGTGTATGTGGTATATACAGTATGTCTGTATTTTAAATTTGCTTCATGTTTGTTTATTATGTTCAAAACAATGAACTGTATAGTATAAATTTCCATAACATATTCAATATGTGTGAATTTTAGATGAAAATACGGGTTAAATAATTTTAAAATGGTATGGCTACAGTGTCACCACAGATGACTTTGATGTAGTTTTATAAACTTGTAGTCTAATCTCTTGAAAACCAACTCAAGTATCTCAATTATGAGTCAATTAAGATGACTCAATAAATATAAGCTGCCAGCTTTCATTTTCAGTTGCATGCCAAGTGTCACTCACAGAGAGCTTGGTTATGTTGCCTACATACAATCATTTTATTCCATGGATAGAAATCTGTTTAGAATTTAAATTTACCAAAAAATTGCTCTGATAGATTCACTACTTGTAAATTCTATAATTACAAGATTAAAATGCAATATGAATGCAAAATAAATGCTATTTTAAAACCACCTCTGAGAAAGTACACTATGCTGATTTTTTATATTTGTGATGCTTGTGTGCTAAGATTTGTACAGCACAAATTAACTGTATTTTAAATTTCTAGCTTTGTTGCGTGTGCACAAATTTTATCCTCTTATACTGTAGATGTGAATTTATTTAGACTGAACACTAGTCCATTTTTAAGAAAAGATTAAACATTCTATCAATGTATTGGATTTTCCCTTTTTTTCTGTTGTATAGCACATATGCAGATGCAGATTTCATACGTACCCGAGTGCATTTGAATACTAGTGAGAACATGAAAGTGGTAATTGGAAATACTGTTCCTGCATAAAGCATATAAAACACAATTTCTGTGCTCCTTTATCCTTCCAACCATTTCTTACCACTTCATCCAATACAGGGTTGCTGAGGAGCCAGAGCCTATCACAACAAGAAATGGGCACAAGGCAGGATACACAATGGACGGCACACCAGCCCATCACAGGGCATACACAGACATAGACAAAGAAACATACACACTCACACCAGGCCCAATTTTACAGAAGCCATTTAACCAATCAGTACAGGATGTCTTTAGACTGTGTAACCAAACAGGAGCACCAGGTGGAAACACGTCAGGACATGGAAAGAACTTCACGGACCTCTTTGCTCTTCACAGTAATTACATTTAACAAGGACATACAGTATAGTAATAGAATAAACAACTTCACTTTTTAAAGAATTAGACACAATGTAATTTCACGCTGAAAGGAGAAGAAAGAAAACACCACGTTCCGGCTGTGGAGCCCTCTTCGGGGTGTGAGAAAGACAGGGCAGACAGCAAAGATTAAATAGCATGGGACAGTGGTTTTCAAACTGTGGTACGCGTACCGGCAGTGGTACATGGAGTGCCGCCAGGTGGTACGCCAAATGACCCTGGAACTGTGTGGTGTGCGCTGAAAAATCGGGACGGGTTTTCATATTTTGTATTTTAATACGTGTCGAATACGCAGCCTACGTACTACGATACAGTGCACGCTAATACTTCAGTGGACACAAGAGATATTCTGTAATTCTATACCACTCTATAGGAATGCGTGCTACGGACGCAAGTGACCAATTGTATTTAAAAAAGCTACTGTATCTCCGGCAAATAGGGAGAAATGAGAATGTGCGTGATTTTGGAACAATGCCAACATTGTAAACACAGGAATGCATAGAAATACGTGCTACGAACGCAGGTCATCTTGTGAGCACACAAAAGTGTGATAACAGAAAAATATTTAAGAACTGTTCTAATTTGAGAAAAATACACCGAGCGTCTCTGTTTCGCTCCCATGCGCATGAAATAAAAACTTTAAATAAATACGGAAATAAAAACGGAAACGCAGAAAAATGCAGGCTTGCGGATTGCTAAAGCAGGTAAGCTACACTATTTTTGAAGAACCTTATTTACCGTTGGCAAAAGAGCTGACACGTATTATGTGTGGAGAAAAAGCTGCTAAACAGCTCGACCTGCTGCCCCCCTCCCCGTGAAAGACACAGTCATTCATAGAATTATTGAAATGAAGGATTATATCAAAAGTACACTGATAGAGCGCGTTAAGATGAGCAGATGTTTTTCACTGCAATTAGATGAGTCTGTAGTCGATTTGGTCAATTTGCGCTTATACGTTAGATACGAGTTTGAGGGTACGTCCCGTGAGGACTTTCTGTTTTGTAAGCCGCAACCAACAGGAAATACAGGAGAGCATGTATTTCAGCTTAATTTATTGGAGAGAATGGCCTCGACTGGATAAAATGCGTCTGAGTTTGTACAGACGGTGCTAGAGCAATGACAAGCCGACATAACGGTGTAGCTTCACGAATTAGAGAGGTTGCTCCAGAAATTAATGTACGCATTACAACATCCACCGCGAGACCTTTGCCATCAAGAAAATGCCTGACGATTTAATTTCTGTTAGACTCTGTTGTGAATTGTATCAAGGCTCGAAAAATTAATTCACCTATGCTTTGCTCAACTAAACAGGCTCACCCCTCTCACTGAAATGGTGCTTTTTTTTAGTTGTTGTTAATGTTTTCTTTCTGTAAAACACTTTGAGAAGCCACCTTTAAAGGCCCTATATCAAATAAAGTTTATTATTATAATATTTATTATATGTATGTGTGAGTGTGTGTGCACGCGCGCTCATGTTGGTCTTTGAAAATTTCTGGGGTTCCTATGAGATGATGACTTGTAGGTGGTACTTGGATGCTTTGGTTGGATTAGGGGTGGTACTTGGTCCAAAAAGTTTGAGAACCACTGGCATAGGAGAACAAAAGCTGGGGGAGTGGAGGAGGCAGGAGCAGGGGAGAGGCAGAGAGGCCACTCAGGTCGTGCAGTTGAGAGAGGTGAAGAGAGGTGTGAAGTCGAAACCTGCATGTGAATAAAGAAGACTACACGAAACCAGGTCTGTCATTGAGAGAAGGGGGAAGGTGTGAACCAAGTTTCAGGATAATAATAATAATAATAATAATAATAATAATAATAATAATAATAATAATAATAATAACTTTTGTTTCTGATGTCTTTCTGCTATTGGAGTTAAGAAACCCTTCTTTGAGAACAGAGACAGAGAGATCAGTGTGATCATGGCCGTCTGTGGTGAAATGAGAAACTATGGGCTTGGAGAAATCTTGAATCTTCACAGCCCCAACACGTTCTCTGAAGCGGTCTCCTAGTTTCCTTCCAGTTTCCCCAACGTAGATATCTGGGAATTTCCTGCAACAGAGAACAGTAAATGAGGTTGTTGGAGGTACAAGAGGTCACCCTCAACAATCATCCACACCAGCTATTTTCCCCTGCAAAAGAGCTTGCTGCATCACCTGCAAGTACATATCTAATTATGGACAATTATGGATCACAAAGGTGACCTCTTGTACCTCCAGCAACTTCATTTACTGTATCTGTTGCAGGAAATGCCCAGCTACCTACATTGGAGAAACCGGAAGGAGACCAGGAGACTGCTTCAGAGAACATGTTAGGGATGTGAAGATTAAATATTTCTCCAAGCCCACAGTTTCTCATTTCACCTCATACAGCCATAATTATACTGATCACTCTGTCTGCATTCTCAAAGAAGGGTTTAATTACCACAGCAGAAAGACATCAGAAACAAAAAATATCCTGAAACTTAGTTCACACCTTCCCCCTTCTCTCAATGACAGACTTGTTTTCATGTCGTCTTTTCTATTCACATGCAGGTTCGACTTCACACCTCTCTCCACTTTGCACCACCTGAGTGGCCTATCTGCCTCTCTGCCCCTCCTGCCTCTTCCTGTCTCCCAGCTTTTGTTCTTCTGTGCTATTTAATCTTTGCTGTCTGCCCTGTCTTTCTCACACCTGAAGAAGGCCCCACAGCCGAAACATTGTATTTTCTTTCTTCTCCTTTCAGCATGGAATAAACATATTACTTGTTCCTTTGCAACGAATGCATGCTGACACAGCTACCCACCTGAACTACAATATAATCTCTGTGGTGTCACAGATAGTGATAAGAGCAAAGTAGCCACCACATTCATCCTATGATGTAGAGATAAGGGAGTCACTAGGAATGACAACGCCCAAGATCAAAGCATAATGAACTGTTATGGAGCTGATATTTGGCTTAACCCGCTTGGCTGAGGGCCGACCTCCTGGCCATAGGATGAGGAGGCCAGGAGCCCCACTCAGGGTAACCAAGGGATCGCTGCAGAGGTGGAGGTGGGATGCAAAAGTTGCATGCGAGGGAGAGAGATATTGTGTTGGTATTTATAGCTAATTACTGATGGCTGGGAACGATTAAATGTGGTTGTTGTCATCCCTCCCAAACTTTCGTTATATAAACTCCATTAGGCAACGGAGAATGCACCAGTAAAATATTCAATAAAATTCAGTGCTTTTGTTAAAATTATTTAAGTATAGTTATATTTTTTGTAGCACAGTTGGAGTTCAATAGTACAGACATCTTTAAATGCATTATTATTATTTTACTACTGTATTGTTATAGTTAATTGTGTTTAGAGAGTAATTTTTATCCCAACATAATTCATAGAGCTTTACATACAGAGAACTCACTTCGCACACCACTGAAGTACAGCATCTACCTGGCTGCTACAGTACGTTAGAGTAGAGAGTAGGCCGAAACTTTAAACGTGAAATACAGCTGTTCTCACTTCTCCAGTCAAAATTTCAAGACTCTGAATACCTCCAATGGCTCGACTTACAAAGACACCTCCACTCATGCAGGAGAGATACTACCACCTTAAGAAGGTACAGTAAATACTATATTATTTAATAGTGATATTAAATAATATATAAATATGTAGGACATGATTCATAAACAGGTATGAAAGAACACTCGAATGTACATGCAAGTTAAAATCATGGAAAAAATAAATCATTTGCACATACTAGCAAAAACAACAGTTGGATATAAAGAAATTACTAACAGCCTTTGTAAAACATGTCAAATCTATGTTTATATAAAGCATATTAATAAAACTATAAAGCTGACTGCATTTATTTCAGTCAGATTCGGTTGCTTTTCTTGTCTCATTTAACACGAGCATTGTGAGCATCAATAAGAATTTAATAGTGGACACACATACTCTGTTAGACTGCTGCAATAGCCAGATGCCTAGCACAAGAGTTTTATCTTTTATCCACTATCACAACACATTTGTTGGAAATGTGTTTAGAAAAGATTTCTTTAAAACCCGTAAATATCTTTACAATTATTTGTTTTATATAATGTATATTTTTGTAATTTGATCTAATTTGATCTAATTCTAGCTTGAATGGTGGCGCAGTGGATAGCATTGCTGTCTCACAGAGTTGGGATCCTGGGGTGGTACTACCTGCGTTAGGTTTGTATGTTTTCCCTGTGTTCACATTGGTTTGCCTCCCACAGTCCAAAGACATATTGGTAGGTTCATTGGCTTCTGGTAAAATTGGCCCTGGCGAGAGTGTGAATATTTCTCAGGGTTTGTGTCAGTGTGTACTCTGCGATGGACTGGCATTCCAACCAGAGTGTATCCCGCCACGTATCCGTTGCTTGCTGGGATAGGGTCCGGCTTCCCCACGAATTGGATAAGGCAGTTAGAAAATGGATGGATAGATGGATCGAAGTTTCATTTCCACTCCGATTCCTGATTTCTTAGGCAATCCAATCCTGGAAATATTTAAGGTAGGTCTGCAATAATGACAATTTATAGATTTCAAAGATTGGTTCAGTGTGCTTTGGCATTTCACTGAGTAAAAATATATTCCTACATGTATTTTTGTGGAGAAAAATAGTTTAATGCACAGCTATATTTAATAATATGAAACAATGAAGTTTATCATTTAAGTATCTTAAGAATTAAGAGTTCCTTAAAATTGATTGTAGAGCTCCCTAGAAAGGTGTTCAATATGTTCTTGTTTAATCCTACAGTGAAAAATATACTTAGGTGAAAAATACATTATCAGATTATTTTTGGACTGAGGCTAAAATCAATGGAATACCAAATGTAATGCCGGGTAAAGCAGACAGTTTTAAAAGTGTGTAGAGCATGATCACATTGTATTTTTCAAGTCCAATTCTGAAAACTAGTCTCAGGTGGCCACACTACAAAGATGAAATGAGAAAATGGTGTCGCCTTCTGCAGCCAGAAGGCACTCCTTCTCTGTCCTGTCTCTCATTTCCGGTTCTTTGCTGTCCTTCCGGTGTCTCTCTCTCTGGGGCTATATATTTCCGGGTCTTTCATTCTGTCTTCGCTCGGCATTGACCTTCGGATGTCCTGAAACCTGCCTAGCAACAGGTCGCCCCACGTCCACTACCTGAGGGCATTGGTTTCTATACGGCATTCCCTGAACAGCTGAGCCCGGGCTAACCCCCGTCCTGCCGCTACTCAAAGGGTCTTTTTGCTCTCATGCCGTTCTACGGTTCGTCCTCTATGACGTCCGTGGCAAATGAAATGTGGGAAAATCATAGACCTTTCAATTAGAATTTCTACTTCTTACTTTAAGCTTGAAATTCCAATTTGAACCAATTATTTAAATTAAACAAATCCAATTCAACATTAAATTCTACTTAGGTCTAGTATGAATGCCTCCAAAATTTAGCTGCAAGGTCCAAGGGGCTTTGTGTCTCTATATGCCCTGTGATGGACTGGGTGTATCCTGCCTTGCAGCTGTTACTTGTTAGAACAGGCCCTGGCTCCGGGTGATCCTGTATTGGATACAATGGTTAGAAAATGGATGGATGGAAAAAATTGCTAATGGCTAACAACTGTTTATTTTCCAATAAGTAGTTAGATAAGCAAGCTCTGAGTCAATGGTTTTCAGTTGGATATTTGATCCAGGCTTGACATTATTCTTCCACTTCTGAAATATGACCAGACTATATCCTGTGTTTCAGCTGAAGGTAACTGAATGTAACTGCTCAAATCTGTTGTCTTCTCTTGAACTGATTACTGTAACACCCTACTGGCTAGGATATCTGAATTCACACTGTACAAATTTCAATATGTCCAGAATTCAGCAGCCAGAATCATGATCAGGTGTGTGCAAGCGATCATATTACTCCTACCCTGGAGTCTTTGCACTGGATTCCTATCAGGTTTTGTGTCAACTTCAAAATCCTCATGCTCGTCTACAAGATGCTACATGGCTTGGCTCCTCAGTAGCTGTCTGACTTACTATCTTCCTATTCTCCACCTTGCAACCTTTGTTCATTTTCTGATCTGGTTTCTTATCTGTTCCCCAAGCTCATCTACACTCTGGAATTCTATCCCTAAGAATATCAGAGAGTCCCTTTCCTGAACACTTTCAAATCAAGACTCAAAACTTTCTTCTTTAGAAGGGATTGTATTTAATTTGTACTGTGTCTACCCTTCAACATCCCTATTATTCCTATTATTATTAAACACAATATTAAATATACAATATTGTACCAGCTATAAAAAAGAAATGCACCTTGCAATTGGCAGCCTAAAATACATAGCAGTGCATGTGACTTCAGATGTGGAATTTCCACAGCAGTTACCACTGGGGATGTATGAGGAACTTGCTCTAACACAAGCTGGTTCAATTGGTTGTTCACTGCTGGAGCTCTTGTAGTTCATTTGCTCGGTTGCATTAGCTGTCTGCTGGAATGAGTCATTCTACAGTATATTGTTAGAACTGAGAGAGATGCTGCAGTTTACTGATGGGACAGAATAAATAGAGAAGGACATGGGATGACAAAGAAAGTACAACATATCTATAAAGACTAGGGACTACAAACACTCTTTGATTTAAATACATTTTAGACTATGTTTGGTTTGTATTAAATAACCTTTTAGTGAGGAGTCATTTCAGTTTACGTCACCATGCTGTCTGTATGTTCATTGGAAATCACTTCTATTCCAAAAGAATCCAGAAATGTTAATCAAACATGTAGGGCATTGAATTGAAACTGAACTACGCATTAAGCCTGACAGCAATATGCCTCCAAGGCACCAAGCAGTTATTCAGTCATGCAGCAGACCTGCTCAGTATTCCAATGCTCCATTGGAGAGCAATCTTGTATCGTCAGATGAAAGAAATTGCTCTTGCATTTGAAATGCACTGGTGAGCAAAACAAAAGACCACTGCTTATGATTGAAAAATATACACTGTATCTATATTTGTCAACACTGAGACAGAGATATGCATATAAAGATTTATTTATTCCTTTTATATAGTATATTTTAATTTATTTTGTTTAAAATAGCAGTAAATGCTATCATGTTACTATAATTGATAATATTATAGTGAAATAATAAATATAGCAATTATAGTAAAATAATAAAAAAGAAGAAGAAGAACAGTATTTGAGTAATGATGGTCCTTTCTGAGCACCTGGGCATGAATCTGTTTATAGAGGAGAAACTGCTGACAATTCAGCACTCTAAGGCAACATACCTGCTGATACATTATAATGGTTGGTACATCAGCCCCGCTCTTCCTTGTGTTCTGAATGTGCAGCATGGAGCCAGCAGGTTCCTTTTTCTTAACTTATAAATGCAGTTCAGTCACCATTTGCACCTTGAGCCTCTGAATATGGAATCCTGCCAACTAGGACACCACACCGGTTTTATACAAATACTGAGAGATCAACACACACACTCAATCGCATAAAAAACATACAGCAACTCAATTATAGATAAAAGTTGCAGAAGAAAATCACGATTTCTTTTTATGGCACTGAACCTTATAGGATACACGTATCCAGAACTATTGCAAATCAATAGGAATATTGTAACTGAGCGAATGTGCAAACAGAAATTGTGTCATTTGCTGTACCGACTGAACAAACTTGAACAAAAGGAAACATTGATGTAAAAACCTAAAAAGGCAAAACAAAACTGCTCTGCCAAGCTGATCTGAGTAATCATGATAGTGTAGACAGCTTTTGTGCACATCTCTCACTAAGACATTTTATTCTCCAGAGGTTATAATTTTATACAGAGAAAAATGTGTGTGCGCCTAGGAATCTTAGGGTCTGTGTGATTTTCAGCATTGATAGAGGCTGGAAATATTACGGCCATGAGGTTATAATATTTTCCACTTACAGCTGTTTGTAAAAAAACATGATAGTCTGTACCAGTTGACTTACAGTACATCAAGATACTCACAAATTAGCCTCCTTCTGAATCCTCTTCCGACGAAACACAGACAATTGTCACAGACAATATTACTTCTTAACGAAAGGAAAAGCTCAAGATATGTGGACTGCAAAATCCTTATTATAACAGCATAGAGACTCATAAAAGCATTTTTGCCAACTTCAAAGTAATTTTAAACTTTAAAATACCTTGAAAATGAAACAACCTTGAGGGATAACTGAATCCTCCAAGAATTTAGAAACATACTGTACAGTATGCATTGTGTTTTGTCTACTCATCCAGCACTTGATTTCAGAGATACAAAAGATTTTTGTTTGTGACACATTTAGTTGTTCTATTTTGTTTCTGTGCTTTTAAGTAGCTTCTGATCTTCTAAATTAAAAAGTGTTTAAAATTATTTTATTGTTCATACTTCCTACATTCTCTAAACATCAATTGTTTTAAGGCTACTGTTAGGATTTAAGTTATTATTTGGTTTGGTTATGATTGGGAAGCTAGTTAAGATTACTATCTCATGTTTTAGGATTAGTTATAACATACAGTAGAGTTTCATACTCATTCAGGGTGTAGTTAGGATTACACTGGTAAGAGAAGTTATCTTGATTTGCATACATTTTCCACTTTATACTCCAGGACAGTGGCAAAATTAACCATTTGGGAATGTGCTTGTCTTAAAGCCTAGTATCTTTTTATTTTTCATCAGTGTAAGTTATTAAAATATAGAATGATTCTCTTAGGGCAATTTGTCTGATTTTTCTTTGAGCAACCTATATTTAGTTTGTTCTACTCACATACTGGAGATGATGAAATTTACACATCCATACTTATATGTGCTTATTGATTTACTGAGTTTAGAATCATTACTATTGACTCACTCATTAATAATGAAAAACCATTATTTTTTCATTCCGATCATTTTATACACTCTGGTTTTACTGTAAAACCACTTATCCACTAATGCACTACAGAATGTGTATTGTTGGCCTATTTCAGAGGCAGCCAATGCTAACATATTGACGTACATAAATTTCAGTAGCAGAAAACCAACAAGACTAAAACAAATATGAGGATTTAGCACTGCAAAGATCTTACACAAAGCAGTTTCAAGTGCATTCAAGGTTTTTCTCACCTTTTTGTAAAGGGGTGAGAAAGATATTTGTGTTAGTTTGCAGAAAAACAGAATTATAGAACAGAAAAATAAAAGGGAAGACAGTCCCTGGCATACAAGTAGACATTTAACTGGACTGATTGGATAATTAAAATACTGGACTGTACCAGCTACAAACTGTGAACACAGGAATTATTATTGTTCATTTTTTAGGTATTAGAGTCCATTTATTCATTAAACTGACAGAAAATATGCATATACATAATTGGTATTTTATTTTTTAGTACCAACATTTACTTTCTATATAAATATACTATTTGAACAAAAATAGAGATTATTGAGATTATTCTTAACAGTTCTGCACTGTTGATTACTCTAGATGTGTACAGAAGTCTATGGAGACTTGCCAGCACTCAGCCAGTGGCAGCTGGCAAGGTTCTATAAGAACAATATGTAGTTGTTCTGGATTGAACTACATGTGGGTGGCTTGTCTGTCAACCATTGCCTGTAAACGCTTGAAGCTGCCTGAATTGACACATTAGTTAGGTCTGCTTTTAACTTCAGCAATGCACAAGAGTTACATGTCTCTTCTAAGGTCACTTGCATTAGGCTTTTTCTAGTCTTGTCTGCCATTACTTTACTATTCATAGGAATTGTATGAAATCCTATTCTGGTCAGGGAGGCATGGAGGCGCAGTGGTTAGCATTGCTGCCTCGCAAAGCTGGTGCCTGGGGTTTGACTCTGGACCAGTGCTGCTATCTGTGTAGTGGTTGTATGATTTCTCTGTGTTCTCTTGGTTTTCCTCTGGGTGCTCTGGTTTCCTCCCATAGCTCAAAAGTGAACTGGTAGGTTAATTGAAATAGGCCATGGTACTGTATGAGTGTGGGTGTGTCTGTCTGCCCTTCAAAGGACTGGCATCCCATCTACTGTATGGTGTACCCTGCTTTCCACCCTTTGCGTGCCGGGACAGACTTCAGCTCCACCATTACCCTGAATATGGGGTGAACATATAGACCCGATGCAGCTAGTACCCCAAGAATTGAACCACTACAAGACAGCAAACCGAACTACTCCTCAACAGTACTACACAACCTCAGCTTTCCAAAATAAGTGAGGGGTTGGAACACAGCCCAGCAACAGGGTTATAGTACTACTCTTACATAAAAAGCTTGTTCAATGCCTCACATGCCCTATATACTGCATTCTCTTTATAGTTCCCTGGTGTGACTAGAAATGATTGATCGGATTTCAATCACAGATTACCATGCATTACTCATGTGACTGTTGTTCATAATCCATCAATCACATTGTTATCCCTCTGTTCATTACCTTCATTTATTAGCATGTGGCCTCGGCCTTTTATTTACTTGGCACCCACTTGTCCCTGTTTTTTGTTCCCAGAATTACTGTTTTATACACATAGTTTTGTCACCCTTTTTTTTAAAAAAAATGAAGATGCCTACAGGAAGAAAAAGCAATTAATGTGATCTCCAAAAATTACATTTTTAAAAGTCCTCTTGAATGTTCTCTCACATTTTTCCCCAACAGTCCTCTTTAGTTGGCTAAGGTTAAAAAAATGAAAGCTCTTTTTTCGGTAGTGGTGATGAAATACCAAGAGATAAATTTCCCCTTAATCTGAAATTGATAAAGCAGTGTGATCACTGTAGTTCCCAATAAAAAATGCATAGCCTTAATCTCCTCTCCTTTGCTTGAAGAATCTTGGGGGGAGAAAGAGGCATTAAATGTGAGCTAGCTTAAGACTTCTTATGCTCTGAATTAAATATCCTCTTTAAAACAGCTGCTATTAATTCTGCCCTGTATTATGCCTTAAATTTTGCAAATTGCGACTGGATGGGATTGGAAGGGGATTGAAGAGAATGGGAGACTTCATTTGGACTTTTATCACTTTATATACAGATTTCCTCCAACACCCTTACACTGCGAGAGTGCCACCTTACTCTTTTCATTTTTACTGGTCTCTCTCTGCTCTTATATACTATTTCAGACCTCTCACATTGTACACTTCCAGGATCCTAATTCTCACACATTAGTCCTCCCTCTGGGAAGACTAAACAGACTTCACTCTGCATCATTCTCTCTTCTACCAACATCTTTAGATGTCTTTGGTCAGTGGCAAACCCTAAGAATAAGGCCAGGGTATAGGAAGGCAATCATTTTCAAATCACATTTCAAGAAATCATTAAAACCCAATTTCTGCTCAAATATTTTCGGAATATTTTGAGAATTATTATACAGTATACTGTACATTCATATATATATATAATGGTTTGTATATATGAGAATTCATGTATACAATGGTTTGTGAGATTATATTTAACATGATGTGACATAGCAGTTAGTGCTGCTCACTCAGAGCCCCTGTGGTCCTTGGTTCAATTTCTGGCCTCAGGTGTTTGTCTGTGTGGCATGTTGCACGTTCAGTTCAATGTGCATCAGAATAGAAAGAACATTCAATAGGTATGGGTGAAAGAAAAAAAAAAGAGAAGAGAGAAAAAATAAACCTTTGTGGTTCAAGGCCTACACTGTTATGTTTGATCTCCTGCAGGCAAAAAGTCATTAGGGTTATTAATGGCGGACTAGAAGTGAGTTCATTTACAGGAGAATTACAGTGGATGTTTGCTGAATTGACACATTGACACTGAAAGGCTCAGGTCCAAGCTGTCCCCATGTTTGTGAGTGGGTTCTCTGGGTATAACCAGGCTGCATTCCACCTCACAAAAGACATGCTGTCTTGGTTGGAACTTCCATTCTAATTAACCTCTTTCTAATTAATTAGCTATTCAAAATTGACATGTTTTCCTGTAGCTCTCCTCAGCATAAGCAGCTTTCTGAAGATGTAGATTCAATTCATTTTAAGAAACATATACTTTTGTGATATTTTATAATTTAACTGAGAAAATTCTAATTTTCCACTCATCAAGACTGAATACATGCAGCTAGATTTCTGCTCAGATTATTGCTTTTTGCACAGGATTACTACCCTCAGTAGGCCTTAGTGTTACTACTAAGGAGATGTGACTTGCACTATTTAAAAAAATATTTAGGATATATTTACTTATATCCAAAAATCATTCCATTTACAATTCAAGATATTTCTAAGTTAATGCTTCAATTGATCAAAAGATATTTTGCTTTCAAGATATTACCTTGAGATAATGTGTTTTCAGTGAACATTTATATAATATTTTACAATTCTTGAACTTTTTAATATTTTCCAGAAACTTGAATCAGCTTCCTTTTTGTATCTGTAGGATCTCAACATTTTCTTCTGCATTTGGATAGCTGTTTTTTGCATTTTTTTCCCCACACAAACCTTAAATACGAACACATAGGTTTCTCCCCCAAACTCACACTCTCTGCTGTTGCTCCACGACAGAGACAGATCTCCTTCCAAGCTGTCTCAGAAAGTAAAGTTGAATAAATTGTTGAGGAGTGGTTGGTACCCATACCATGCCATTACGAGTTGCCAGGCCCTTTCTTCTCTCCTTAATATATGCCAATCACAGAACCTCAGCTTTCCAAAATAAGTGAGGGGTCGGAACACAGCCCAGCAACAGGGTCATAGCTAGAGGTGTAGCCATGGAAACAGTGATTGCCTGAACTCAGAGCGGACAGATGCAAGCCAGGCATGAAGCAAGCAGACAAGAGTTCATTTGTTGATTCAGGTAACAAAATAACCAGATCAATAGTGAATGTGAGGAAAAAACACTTTTTGTATATTTGTGGCTACAGAGAACATACATCAGAATGACAGCAAACATTAGCAGAAGAGTTTTGAAAAAGAGATGAGAGCATGAAACAATCTCTACACAATGGCCTTTTATAAAAAAGGTATTTAGGAAAGTGCTAAAAGGAGAGTGGCAGTTATTTTCTGCATGGGTACATAAACTCACTGCTGTCTTTTCTTACAACAATAAAAGAAAATGTATTCACTTCCTTTTCATTGTCCATTAAATAAACACCCTTCATACCTGCAGATTGAACATTTTGCATGACGTTGGGGGATTTAATAATTGCTTTTTCTTTATCTTTTAATTGTGTATCTTTATAATTACTCTACACTTTCACTGCAGCTCCCTGTAGGTTACATACTTTGTAACACTCTTTCTCGAGTTTGTGTTCTTCTGTTTCCTCTTAAAATTCTTAAATAATTGGGACTTTTCAATACTGATTCTACAGTATATGTTGTTTATGTTTCCATTTTCTCAGGAAAAGGATGAGCTAAAAGCCCCTGCATCACATCAACTTCTCAAAGATGCGTTTGTACTATTTCCTTTGAAATGAAGGGATCTAATGTACAGTACAATGAAGTCAAAAGCAAGTCAAGTGCTGGTTAACTGAGGATTTGCTTTGGAAATTTAGAAAAACAGTATGTCTTGTTATACTGTTGATTACCTTTAATTTTTTGAAAGTATTGATGTTTGGACTCCATTTCTAAAATATTCACTTTTCATTTGTTTTCTCACTTCACAGAATATTCTGCCTTGTGGAATTCCTGAGTAGTTTGTACTGTAACGGGAGCTGGTCCAAGGTCCCGTGAAGCGTAGTTCAGGACCCTCTGCAGACAGTACGATGTGCAAGTAAGTGGAGAAGGGAAGAGACGTAGAGGATCACGGCAGGTTGACAAACAGGAGGGTGTGACAACAGTGAACTGGTCCTCGGGGGGCGTGGCCAAGGCAGACAAGTTCAAGGAGTCCAGGGAGGAGATCCCGGGCAAAGTTCAAGGTCCTAAGCTGGGTGATCCATCCGAGACGAAAAGAAAACAAGATTAAAACCTGGAACGGGATCCGGGACAGGGACAGGGAATAAAAACAGGATGACGAGGTCAGGCGCTCTAAGCCCCGGACTCAGATGGTCAGGACGCCGTCATGAAGCCTATGCCATTGGGTCTCTCCTGGACGGGCTTCTGGGCATCCATCTCCCAATGCTGAGCCCAGAATACCGAGAGCACCAGGCTTAAATAAGGAGGGGCAAGACTGGGGGCAGGTGCATGTAATCAGCAAAATAAGAAAGAGGTGGAGCACCCTTAAGAGGAGGGATTACAATCGTGCCACCTACTAGGCAACATACTGTATATGTAGTAACATGAAGGTTTAAGGTTGTTCTGTTTTTTTCACAAACAGAAGAGATGAACCTTTACAGTGTATGTAAAACAAACCTAAATTAAGTAAATTATAAAAAGACAAATGAGTTTTAGTTTTGCTATTCCCCTGACTCCAACCTTTCTTACATGCAATAGCATGTGCATGGCAGAGAAGCAATAAAAGGAATACCGGCAGGATAAAGCGAGTTTTTAACAAAAGTTTGGGTGAGATGACAGAATTCTCCATGACATCCATCCATTCATTTTTCTAAGTGCTTTATTCAATATAGGGTCATGGGGGAGTTGGAACCTATCCCAGCAAGCAACAGGGGCAAGTTGGGATACACCATGGATGGGATGCCAATCCACCAACGCAGACACTGAAACAGACTATCACGATCTTCATCCCTCCTCTTAAGTGCACTCTGACCCTTTCATACAGTATTTTAGTTTATTACGTGCACCTGCCTCCTGTTCTGCCGACTATTATTTGTGCCTGGTGCACCCACTATTCCTGGCTCAGCATTGGAAGATGGATTCCTGGAACCACGCATACCAGCGGGTCCAGGAGAGACCCGACGGCATAGGCTTCAGATCGGCATCCTGACCACCTGAGTCTGGGGCTTGGACCATCTGGCCTTGTTATCCTGCTTTTGACTCCCTGTTCCCGTTCCGGATTCCATTCCGGATTTTAACCTTTGTTTGTCTTGGGTGGTTCTCCAGGTACCTGGACCCTGGACTGCGCCCCGGATTTCCCCCTTGGACTTTTTGGACTTGTTTGCCTGTGCCACGCCCCCCGAGCACCTGGACCGGCTTCCGTTACACAGACACACTTGTACCAGGTCCAGTTTTGCCAGAAGCCATTTAACCTACCAGTATGTCCTTGGACTGTGGGAGGAAACAGGAGGATCCAGAGGAAACAAACACGAACACAGGAAGAACATACAAACTCCATAGAGATAGAACCCCAGGAATTGAACCCAGGCCCCAGTGCTGAGAGGTAGCAATACTAATCACTGCACCACCTCTCCGTAAGATTGCTTCCAGAAAAACAGTAAATACCTTAGTAAGCTTCTCTCATTTGCTTGCATTCATATTTCTACATCCCAATCAGGTTAAACTATTTTTTTCACCTACTGTTACTACTCAGTATAAAATATTTACTCCTAATATATTCCTTTTAGAAAAAAAAATCCTAAAAGTTTTTCTTTGTGTGATTTTCTCTGGCAGATGATTTAGCAAGATGAAAAAATCCACTGTTAAATTTGTGAGAAAGAAAGCCAAGAATAGGTACAGGTGTGATGACGTGTTGAGTATTTTCATGGAAAATTATCAGAAAGCATCTTCTACAATATTTTCCTTTGAAACAAAGCATTTTCATCTGAATCAATAGTTTGTGGTGTTTTCTTCATTTAACATGAAAACAATGATAAAAAAGTATGGCCCTTAAGCTGATTAACCCTACTAAAATATTTAAACAGTGCAACCTTAGGACCGCATTGGTCAATTAGACTACCAGATTAGTTCGTTTTGTTTGAGAAAAAAATCTTTCATTTCCAAGTTTAATGCTTAATGAGAATTTAGCCGCAAGAAGATTATCAGCTTCTTTTAAAATATGCTAAACATGAAAAATGACAACTAAGACATAACTAAATCAGTCAGTGGAAAGTTTTTTAAGCTAAACTTGGCAAATGGTAACCATAGTTACCTAAGGCTGTTATGTAGAGCTGTGTATTAATCAGGAGTCACAAGGTAGAAATAAATTTGCACAGCTCCCTGCTGTGTCAGTGCAAAACCTGAGAAAGGAACAGAGGGAACTTCCATAATATTTCACTTACCAAGCACATCATTTAAAAAAAATATATTTTAAAAGATTGCACTTCTTAATAAGAACCTTTCCAATCCAAATGTAACTGTAACAAAATGTTTAAACTACTGTATGAATTAAATATACAGACTTGATGAGAAGAATTAAGAATTTCCAGAAATGTAATGTGCAGTGCAGGTGAGGATGTAAATAGCAAATAAATGAAGATCTTTTTGTGGGTTTGGGAGCTGGGTCTGTTTTCATTTTACTGAAATTTAAAATATGTTTAATTTTTTTTTTGGGGGGGGGACTACAGTGTATTCAAATGACTACTAAGCCTCTATATGGTATAGTTCAAGTAGGTATTTGCATCAGCATGTGTAAGCTGCAAAGGAACAACTAAAGGTTTATTCCATGCTGAAAAGAAAAGATAAGAAACACAGTGTTTCGGTGGTGGAGCCTTCTTCAGGTGTGTCTCTATAGGATTCAAGTAGGGGTAATTACTGGGTCACTCAAAGAAATTTAGTTACTTATTCTTGAGCCACTATAGCGTAGATTTGCCCTAACGCTGTGTATCATTATATGTATATGAAGTTTCACACTGTGTAAGTCTTTTGCAGACTGAAACAAGTATTCCCCTAATAATTTTCTGTACTTTGCTCCATGAATTTTCCCCTTAATTTTGGGAAGCTTTTCAGTCCCTCCACAACAAAGGGGGACTATTGCTCTTGCTGTCACCATGCTTGACAGTAGGCATGGCGGTGATGTACTGTGTTCTTTGCATTACATGTAGAATCTTGCATTTAGACATACATGTTCCAAATATGTATTATATGACCACAAAATACCACTTAAATGTTTTGTTGCTCACTTCATGCAGAATTTGATACTTTTTTCGATTAGGGGTTTCCTTATTTCTGCTGTCATTCAAGCTAGCTTTTGACTCATGGACATTTTCTCCTGTCTCAGCAATAAAACGCCATAGTGACTTTTTTAAAGTTACTGTTTGCCTCATATTGGCACCTGTTTCCTCCTTGCACAGCTGCTCAGTTCTGAGTGACTTACAATGATCTAGGTAGGGTCTGTTTAGTATGGTGCATATTCCATTACTTAATGATTACCTTCACTTCATTCAAAGTGAAATTTAGTGTCTTTATTTTTTTTTATAGTCCTGTCTTGATTTGTGTTTTTCCACAAGTTCCTAGTCTTCAGTCTTTTCTTGAAATCCTCTACTTGACTGAAGGAACTTACAGAGAAATATATATTTATTCTGAAATCTTATGAACCTCTAATATTGCGCAGAGACAGAGGCCGCTCAACTAATCATGTGGCTTGTTAAGGCATTTTTGTGCACCTCACTTTAGGTTTGCTTAAGAAAAGAGTTTGTATGTGTGCAATCATGACGTTGTCTAATTTCTTTCATGTTAATTATCTATCAACTTCTTTTTTGTTTTTTATATGGTAGGTGTAGTATATTAAAATTATCTATTGTTACTGCAAGGTTTAATCAACAAAATATGAATACCTTTCTGTAGTCATAACTGTACTAACTGTGTACTAACTGTGTCATCTACAGTAATAATGCAGTTCTAAATCTGCTTAAGGGAAAAGCCACATGAAATGTTTAATATTCACAATGGGAGACCCTCCCAAAAACACAGAGTTCTATATCACAATGTTAGGTCTTACAATATCCATCTCCAGTCCACAGTGAAAAGTGCTTCAGTTGATCTGAGACCATCACTACCTGCAGCTTCTGGATATCCTTTTTCTGGCCTTTTTCTTAAATTAGAATCAACAAATAGTTGTGTTATGCTCAATCATGTGTGGAATGGCCAATTGTATATGGTAGCTCTCAGCTATCATCTCAACAACCAGACACAAGAGCCAATGAGGAAGTGTAGGCTGACACTTCTAATCTGCCCAGTTTAAAGCTACTTGTCTTTCAACATATCCCAGTCACTGCAGCTCTGCACTGAAGGCTCAGAGCAGACTGGAGGAGAGGTGTTTTCACGTATTCCGAGGGAAAAGGTAGGGAAAAGACTCTGTGTGGAGAGAGAAAACTGAATTCCAAGGCGAACATAATCCAAATCGTGAGGCTAGAGTGAGGTTGGAGATCTGAAGTGGTGGATAGAAATCCAGGGGTCCCAAGAACAAATGAGAAGTCAGAGTAAGTTGCTAACTGGATACGTAGGTCTGGTTGAGAAACCTCAATAGTGAGTGAGGACAAGTTGCATACTGGAAGTTTAAGTAGACAAGGTGAGTGAAGTTAATTAGTGAGTGATCGGGTGCTCGTGGGAATGCAACGTTGTCTGCGTGCCTGCGAGCGGTTTGTAACAGGTCTGTTCCTCACCAACAGATCTGCAGACCTGTAAGCCCTTAAGGTATCACTGAGAGGAGAGAGAGTGTCGGCTGAATAAACGCACCTTCCCCTCAGGGGTGTTCACTCAAATTGCACATCGCTGCTTGGGGAATCTTGGTCACAAGCAATGTTCCCTCTAATTCTTAATGGCCTGTGTGCACAAACATTTCTGGTTGTGCAAATTTTTTCCCCAGTGACAAAAACGCTTGCGCACTAAATTAAGTGTATTTAAAAGTAAACCTGAAATTATTTTTTGTTAATATAGTCATTGTTATAGAAGCATAGAGATCCAAAAGACCTATAATCTGAGGTAGCAATATACTATACTGTAGCTTGTAAATCACAACATAATGTGTTTTGAAAAAAAATAGCAATTTGTCAATGACAAAATAATTACATTGCTGCTCATGTGCACTAATGCAGAAGACAAGGATTATTAGACAGGGTGAGACAATGACATATTCTTGGGGTTGACAAAACACACCCAGTGGTGAACTGTGAGGGGATTCACATCCAAGAAGAAGAAGAAATAGAAAATTGAAATTGTGCAGAACTCCAATTCAAGATACTCATAAGGACATCACTTATGCCAAGGCCTTTGGTTTTCACAGAGAGGAAACACAAGATTCCAGCTTGCTTCTGGCTTTTTTCTTGGCACACATTGTTTTCCTTGTTTTTTTTTCTAGCTAAGCAGTTCTACACAACATTAGTTTATGAATGAATGACTATTTTTAGAGTGCCAAGAGGAAACATGATTGCCTACACAAATAGAGGCCATTCTAACTTACAGTAAATCAAATGGAAACATTAAAAGGTGATGATACAAAAAAGAACTCTTGAGGAAAGAAAATGCAATTCAATGTGACAAGTCTCTATTGGAATTTAGCACACTTTTCAAATTCTTAAGGTGAAAAAGTGAAAATTGAAAGAAAAAAGCAGTTCCTTCCACTAATTTGGACTTGATCTGGTTTTGGAATCACTCTTTTTAGATTTCTATTTTTATGTACTGTACCTGTATGACTCAAGCTATTAAAGGTGTACTGTATATTCCCCTTATATTATGTATAGTAGGTTAAGTTAGGATTAAGATGGACACATATTGTTTTATGTACATCGGACATATTACATGAATTATCAGATTATCACATTGTTTGTGACAGCATAAACAGCTAATAGTGTCCCAAATGCATTTACCCTTTGCCATTTACAGAACATGTATTAACTGCTTTAATAACTGCTGTAATAGGTAAGAGATTTACATATGTTTGATCTACATTTGGGAAGCCTAAATATTTTCTAGAGGGAAGAACTGATGTTCAGAATTAAGAAGATGAAAATGTCTGAAATATTTTTTTTCCACCTGTCTAATCAAGCATTGTTCAAAAGTACACTGCAAGGAGGAGTTTTGCTTCACTCTCATAACCTTCATTGTTGTTTGGACCAGAAGGGTGATTTTTAATTTTAACTGAACCAATAAATTATCAAACCACACTGTCATATCTAATAACGCTCTCAATTACAGCATGATAAAAGTGGAACTTCATTTACCGTCCAACTCGAAACATTCTTAATCTTAAAAAATACAAATGCTGCAAAGTCTACTGCTACCAATATACATTACTGTAACATACGATACTTACAGTACTTTTTACAGTATTTACTAATTTGACATATCCTATGATAAACCTTCCACTTCCAAAGCCACCCTTCAGAAGTTTTATATGACAGTGTAATCTCCATTAAACATTTAACTTCACGTGCTTTTAACATTGTTCCATTAACAGGCACCTCCTTCTCTACATTTTTGTTGGTACTACTGTATAAAAACTTATCCACATACCTTTTTACTGCAAAGACGTACGCCTAATTCATCTTATAGAGAATGTAGAAATGAACATAGTTTTTGTTAATCTTTCATCTACTCATCTACTATTTTCTTCTTTTGGAGGTCTTTATGGCAGCCCTGCAAATTGCTTTATGAGTTTACCAATCTGTGGTCATCTTTGAGCATAAGTACAGATGCAGCCATTCAAAGTGCGCGGTACAGACACGTACCGCAGGCAATTGGCTGCGGTGTCGCGTATCATGACGCAAGATGACGTTGGGTACCGCGGTACGTGATTGGTTGACCGACAGGGGCACTCGTGGTCCGTTTGTCTGTCGTAGAAAGACTTACTGTAAACTTCTTTAGTGTGCCCGTTGTAGATATTGAATTTTACCACTGAAGGGAAATCTTAGTAGCTGAGCATAAAAAGAATAGGAGCATACTGTAACGCGTGTGAAGGCCATAAACGATATTAATTTTGGAACATAAACATACAGTATATAGCTGGTCTTGGTACTTTAAAGAAAAAAATACACACCAGTATTTCATTTCTCCCTAAACATTTTAAGCATCGAAGTCTTTAACTAACGTGATACCGGAGTCAACAAGCATAATTTTAGAATTTGATTAATAGGGAATATAATATGGAATCGCGTATCTAAAGAATTTAATAACGGTATGATTATATTCGTGTACTCTGACAGGGCTGTGTAGGGCTGTTTCCCCTCCCTGTTCATGTGAGCTGTCTTGTAGCCTACTGGTCTATGTGTGTGACTAGCAACTGGCAGGTTGTGTGTTCAAATCCAGCTGGTGCTGGACTTTTCTTTTAACAAACATTTCTTCGAAAAAATAGAATAGCGATATTATGGACAATCAATTGACTTTTATATTTCAAAATATCGCAACATGATCGATTCTAAGTCATTTTTGATAACAATCAACAAACAAACATTTCTTTGAAAAAATGAGACGTTTCCCTTGGTCAGAGATATAAATATATAATATATAAATAAATTAAATTTAACTAGCATGTGAAATAGCGGGTGAAAAAGTGGTAGTTTTAAGCTTTTCTGCTAATATAATACGGAATCGCGTATCTAAAGAATTTAATAACGGTATGATTATATTTGTGTACTGCGACAGGGCTGTGTAGGGCTGTTTCGCCTCCCTGTTCATGTGAGCTGTCTTGTAGCTTACTGGTCTACGTGCATGCCTAACAACTAGCAGGTTGTGTGTTTGAATCCAGCTGGTGCTGGTCTTTTCTTTCAACAAACATTTCTTCGAAAAAATAGAATAGCGATATTATGGACAATCAATTGACTTTTATATTTCAAAATATCGCAACATGATCGATTCTAAGTCATTTTTGATAACAATGAATAGTCACCTTCTTCCCTTCTGACAACGGTCCCTGCTTCTGCTTCCTGCTTCTATTGTGTGTGTGTGTGCAACAGAGTAAATTTTTATAGAGAAATGGAGGCTGGACAGTATGCATTACAATATAAACAATTATATTGATTTAAATCGAGTTCTGATTTAAATCGCAAACGCGTGTTTAATTATATGTGTTTTTTAATCATAATCAGGCTAATGCAACATAAATTGATACAGTATCTTTGTCTTCTAAGTATCTTAATAAACTTTCAGCATAGCTTTCTACCCGTCAAGATTTATATTTCTTGGGATTTTGGGATCAAACGTGGAAGGATTAGATTGTAATCGTTTTTATTTGTCAAATACGTGATTGTATTTCTGAATGTTATGTGACACCTACAGTAGCTCACTGCTTTAAGAAAGTTATGTGTAGCACTTTAGATCTCTTTTCTGAACCAGGGAAAATCTGATCATGTTTCTCTATAACAATAATAAACTTTATTTTACATATCGCCTTTAAAAGTGGCATCTCAAAGCAATACAGTAGATCAAAAAACAGTTAAAGGGACCAAATTAAATACCAGACAATCGCAAACACGTTTTCAATAAAATTATTTTATTAATTCAGTGGTTTGTGAGAGGGACATCCAGCAGAGAGAGACACACACACACCGGTTTTCATTGACAAAATTGTTTTTTTTTTCAATTCCTCTTGTCTAACAGGAATGTTTTGTTTGTGGACAGACTGTTAGACTAGAGGAAAAGAGCGCCTCCTCCTACGAAGCATTTCGTTGATCCGATCACGAATTCTTTTCCAGTCGCACGCAGCAAGGGTTGAGAATCTCTGATTCACCACCGTACTAATGGTTTTCCGGAGATTGCAAGGCAAGGCACTTTTGCCTCTGGACCCATCGAAATTTACAGAGGTGGTCCACCCCCAGTAAATTTCAAAAGTCACAAGATTTCGAAACACGAGGGCGGCGTAGCGGTCGGCTCTTGCTATGCCGATGCACTGCAAGTACAACCCCCCCTCCATCTCCTGGGTGATGGGTAGCAGTTGGACATCTGGGAGAATTATTCGTCCCACTGGCATCTGTGAATTCCGCTGTGCTTCCTGGGGGGAGATAGACGGCGGGGACAGCATCAACAGATTCCTGCGCGGTGGTGAACGGAGAGGCCGGGATGGAGTGTCCTGAGTGTGCTCTGCTGGGGGCAGAGCTTCCGCCAGGCATTGCAACCTGCGCGGCGGGGAGAGGCACTTTTCGGGAGACAGCTGCTCAACTGTTTGACTGCTGGAACATACTGTCTCCTTCCTCTGCATTTTCAGGAGTGTCTCTAGCCTCCCAATCCTCCCCAGTAATGCATCGTACTGCTCCCGCTGCTGCAGAAATGTCTCCATACAGGTGCTGCTTCTACAGGTTGGCACCCTGGCCAGTGGCTGGGAGCAGAGACCCACAGCCTGTGGCAAAATAACATAATTCATGTAAGAAATAAAGTCACACAGTAGTATTCATCAGTCGCGGAACAGAAGTCAAAATAAACTTTTCTTTTTTTCCGTCTTACCGCTTTCTTTTTTACTGTCCTGGTGGTAGATTGTTTCGCCCGTGCGGTGTTTTCTTGAAGAACAGGCTACGAAGAAATAATTATAATTGAATTTAAAATTCAAAACGGCAATAATACCTTGTAATATGCGCTGTAATCGCGTATTTCAGATGAAGTCTGCTGTATTTGCTTACCCTTCGCTCTTTGGAAGCTGGGGCGGCAGAAGCACCCCGTCTCTTCCCGTAAAAGGTCTTGGTCTCCATACTGTACTATGGTCGCTGTAGTGCAGGTTTGCAGTTTTTTTTTGTGATGGGAGCTCACCCAATCCCTTGGTGTATTTATGCTATATTCACATGTATGGCTAGTGTGTGTTCATTGTCTTCCAATGAAAGGCGGGTGCCTTTTGCCGAAGTCGGGAGACATTAGAGGCTTGCCACACCCGGACTGTTAAACCAATGCATTAGCACGTCAAAGCCCATTGAGGACCCGCGTGCAATAGTTGTTTTGTCCCTTGATTTACTGATCTGCATTAATTAAATCTTGTCAGTCAGGTCTTTTTTTCTCTATTTCAATTGTCGTTTACACATGCACGACTTTAAAAGCTAGCAAGACAGGTTTCGATTCACATTAGCTGGCGAGCCTTGTTAAAAAACTAATAATAATGTAACATGCCATGTTTGTTCATGAACAAAGTTATACTGAGATTTCCTTAGATACGCGATTAAAAAATAAATAAATAAAAATTTGAATCTCCTGCGGAACACATTCCATAAGAATCAGCGGTTTTACAGTATATATCGCCTTTAACAACCAGAACAGCAGCAACAACAATATTGTATTTCATTGCACTTTGAAAACCAAGTAATAACTTAACTATACAGTACGTGCAAACGTTTCGTATGTTGCTGTCGTGAATGCCTGTGTACCCATAAGTATCTTATTTTCCTTGAGTCCTGTCAATCTCTGTTCCCCCCCCACTTTCTCCCTCAATTCAATTCAATTCAAGGTGTTTTATTTGCATGACAGATGGGTACAATTCTTGTTGGGAATGTATACTTTGATATTTACACCCAGCGCGGCACCGAGGGAGCATCTGCATTTATAACTTAGTTTTTGAAATTAGTCAAGCAATATGAAGCATCTCCTTTTACTTTTAAGTCCCTTAAATACATTGAGCACAGCTTTCTCACCATCCTTACACAAAGCAGAAACTTTCCGATGACTCACAGTACAAGTGGAAAGATTACAGATTTTAATTGTCTTTAATTTTGCCTGTGGAGTGTATCTTATTAAGCTCTAAATTGCATTTTGAGTGCGGTTTTTGACTTTTTTTAAATTACATTTTGGGCGCGGACAGCACATACAAGGGTTAATGTACTGCACCAAGAAATTTAAAATAGTATTCTTTAGGTGTGAGGGTAGGAGTGGACCGCAGCAGGCATAATCAGCAAACCAGGAAAACAAAGAACAAGACAGGTGAGATGTGTATCCAGAAAGCGAGTGATCAGAAAAAGGAAATGGTGTTACGCCCAGGTTTTTGACCCAATTGTTTTAACTTGCTAATGTATCAGACACATTTCCTGGCATATTGTGTTTTAAATAAAATAGGAGTGTCTTTCCCTGGCATTAGCTCATCGGTGTGGTGTAAGTTTTATCTGTACCATACTATACAGTATATAGGTACAGAATTCAAGCTGCACCACTGTATCGCTTTGGTAAGGGGACGGACAATGACCAAAATCACGAAGACTCTCTCACACCAAATAATGAAGATGAAAAGAAATGGGAAGTCAACACGGGACATTGTACAGCAGTTGGCTTTGATGGACATCTTCGTTTCTGAAAGCACAGAGACGGCATTATAAAGGGGAGAGGAGGCAAAGAGAATCTAAACCGAGGACGATTCAAAGGTAAATAAATTTCTAAAAATACCTTTCTTGCATGTAAATACAACTATGCACATTATTTTTAAAACTGCTGATCTCTTTTTTTTCAAGTCCTATTGTGCGAGCTATCGACAAACTGACCGATGAAAATGATGAGCTACCGGCGATGCAAATCCAAAGACGGCTATGGGCTGACCTCGGTGCGAATATTAGCCCGACATCGATAAGAAGAGTACGCAGGAGGCTTGGATGGAGATACAGAAAAACCAACACATGCCCCATGATAAGGCTAAAAAACAAAGAGGAAAGACTCAAGCAAGCGCTCCAATGGATTGAACAGGGGGAGGCATTTCAGGATGTACTTTTTACCGACGAAACAACAGTGGCTCTGGAACAGTTTTCAACAATGGCATTTTGCAAAAAGGGGAGACATGTGGACAAGCCAAAGCCCAAACATCCACTGAAGGTTCATGTCTGGGGGGATATATCTAGAAGAGGCCCGGGACCACTTCTTATTTTCGAAGGAATTATGGACCCTGTATTCTTCGAGGAAGTCGTGGTCACGCAGCATGCTGCCCCATATATCAGGGAGCAGTTTGGATCAAGGCACCGTCTCTTTCAAGACAACGATCCGAAACACACAGCAGCAAGGGCAAGGCTTATAGCAGAAGGAGTGAACTGGGTGAAAACTCCAGCCGAATCCCCAGATCTAAATCCAATATGGTTTGGCATTCGTTGAAAGACTACGTTCGGAAAACCACTAAGCCCGTCACAAAGCAGGAACTGATCGATGCGATCTATAAATTTTGGGAGGAAGAACTGACCAAACAAAATTGTAACAATTTTATTAACAGGCTGTTTCGTGTTCTTCCTAGGATTGTTGACCGGGGCGGGGGACATTCGGGAATGTAAGTCTGAGAAAGACAGTCTCACGTTTGTGGACAGTCTGTCCACAAACAAAACGTAAAAAAAAAGTAAAAAAAAAAAACAATTACTTTTTGTCAAAGAAAACCGGTGTGTGTCTCTCTCTGCTGGATGTCCCTCTCATAAACTGCTGAATGAATAAAATAATTTTATTGAAAACGCATTTGCGATTGTCTGGTATTTAATTTGGAACGTTTTAACTGTTTTTCGATCTACTGTATTGCTTTGAGATGCCACTTTTAAAGGCGATATGTAAAATAATTTTTTTTATTATTGTTATAGAGAAACATGATCAGATTTTCCCTGGTTCAGAAAAAAGACGATTAAAATCTGTAATCTTTGCACTTGTATGTTATCGGAAAATACAATCAGTTTCTGCTTTGTGTAAGGATGGTGTGGTGCTCCTCAAAGCGCTTTACAGGATAAAAACAATAACAACAATAGTGGCTGGGCAAATGATTTTTTTAATCGAAATACAAAATGAGATACTGTATAATGATGTGCATGAACAAAGGTATACTGCAATTTTCCTTAGATACGCGATTAATGCTTCGTAGGAGGAGGCGCACTTTTCCTCTTGTCTAACAGTCTGTCCACAAACAAAACATTCCTGGTAGACAAGAGGAATTGAAAAAAAACAATTTTGTCAATGAAAACCGGTGTGTGTGTTTCTCTCTGCTGGATGTCCCTCTCACAAACCACTGAATTAATAAAATAATTTTATTGAAAACGTGTTTGCGATTGTCTGGTATTTAATTTGGTCCCTTTAACTGTTTTTTGATCTACTGTATTGCTTTGAGATGCCACTTTTAAAGGCAATATGTAAAATAAAGTTTATTATTGTTATAGAGAAACATGATCAGATTTTCCCTGGTTCAGAAAAGAGATCTAAAGTGCTACACATAACTTTCTTAAAGCAGTGAGCTACTGTAGGTGTCACATAACATTCAGAAATACAATCACGTATTTGACAAATAAAAAACGATTACAATCTAATCCTTCCACGTTTGATCCCAAAATCCCAAGAAATATAAATCTTGACGGGTAGAAAGCTATGCTGAAAGTTTATTAAGATACTTAGAAGACAAAGATACTGTATCAATTTATGTTGCATTAGCCTGATTATGATTAAAAAACACATATAATTAAACACGCGTTTTCAGAACACGATTTAAATCAATATAATTGTTTATATTGTAATGCATACTGTCCAGCCTCCATTTCTCTATAAAAATTTACTCTGTTGCACACACACACACAATAGAAGCAGGAAGCAGAAGCAGGGACCGTTGTCAGAAGGGAAGAAGGTGACTATTCATTGTTATCAAAAATGACTTAGAATCGATCATGTTGCAATATTTTGAAATATAAAAGTCAATTGATTGTCCATAATATCGCTATTCTATTTTTTCGAAGAAATGTTTGTTAAAAGAAAAGACCAGCACCAGCTGGATTCAAACACACAACCTGCTAGTTGTTAGGCACGCACGTAGACCAGTAAGCTACAAGACAGCTCACATGAACAGGGAGGCGAAACAGCCCTACAAAGCCCTGTCACAGTACACGAATATAATCATACCGTTATTAAATTCTTTAGATACGCGATTCCGTATTATATTAGCAGAAAAGCTTAAAACTACCACTTTTTCACCCGCTATTTCACATGCTAGTTAAATTTAATTTATTTATATATTATATATTTATATCTCTGACCAAGGGAAACGTCTCATTTTTTCAAAGAAATGTTTGTTTGTTGATTGTTATCAAAAATGACTTAGAATCGATCATGTTGCGATATTTTGAAATATAAAAGTAAATTGATTGTCCATAATATCGCTATTCTATTTTTTCGAAGAAATGTTTGTTAAAAGAAAAGTCCAGCACGAGCTGGATTCAAACACACGACATGCCAGTTGTTAGTTACACACGTAGACCAGTAGGCTACAAGACAGCTCACATGAACAGGGAGGCGAAACAGCCCTACACAGCCCTGTCGCAGTACACGAATATAATCATACCGTTATTAAATTCTTTAGATACGCGATTCCATATTATATTAGCAGAAAAGCTTAAAACTACCACTTTTTCACCCGCTATTTCACATGCTAGTTAAATACTTCGATGCTTAAAATCGTTAGGGAGAAATGGAATACCGGTGTGTATTTTTCCTTTAAAGTGCCGATTCCTGGAATCTGACTGGCTGACACCCCTCTGAAGTGGTTCCATAAAATCTGGTATACGGAAAAGAAAGCGTTGATAAATACAAGTGTCTTTTAATACACTCTTTGCTGTGCTCTTGAGGATCCTTGTGATATTTTAAGCTCTAGTTGAATGATAAGTGTCGCATTTTAAATCATTTTCGTATTTAGAAATTATGAAACGCCCTGTTAAAAGCAAGGAAGTTTTTATGCCCGTTGAAGTAAAACAAAATGCCTGACAAAGTATGGCTTGGACAGATTCCAAGTGCTTGTACAAATGTGCTAAAGAAATTATACTTTGAGTATACAGCTTGTCCAAAGTCATCCATTATTAATACTATTAGTAATATCTTTGGTAAAGGCTTTGATGCATAAATATTTCTGATAAAGGTAAGTTATGTACTTTTGTCCAACTGAGCAATCTTGCTTTCATAAAATATACCAACATTTTAATGACTGATGATTAACATGCTGTAATACACAGTTCAAAATTAAAGGCTCAAATGCTGTACATGAGAGGTTAAGCTCCCCCTGGCGGTTCTACAAGGTGACGCCAGATAGTTTCCGGCAGAGCGTCAAATGACGCGCGATTAACCATGTGACACCGCGTGACACTGCGACACGCCCACCGGGGTATGCCGCAAAATACCTCGCCCATTTTGAATGGCTGCATCTGTAGAATCTGGCAGATGTTCCCTGTTGTTAATACTTACCTTCACAGCTAAGCATGTATTTCACCCTTCACAGGGTTTCAGATTCATTGGATGTTGAGCAGCTACTAGATAATAGTGTAATGGTGCGTTCAGAAGAACACTGTGCAGGTAACAAATTCATTCAATAGGACGAGGCAAGGGCGGCAACAGTGAGGCCGAAGAACAAAAGATTCCCTTTGCAAGGGTTTGAAATGAAATAAGAGCTAGGAGAAACAGCAGGCTGTTTAATACCAAGCAATGAAGTGCAATTTGAGAAAGGTATATATAGAAGGTGTGGTGATAGGATGATTATTTGGTGCACTGTCATTAGGTTAGGTGATTGAGTATGGGGGAGTGTGACACTACCCCCCCCCCCCCCCATCACGGGAGGCTCCTGATGCCCTAGTTGGTCGGTTAGGGAAGTCATGGCTAAAGTCGTGGATCAGACTTCGGTCCAATATGTACTTTTCTGGGACCCACAATCTCTCCTCTAGACCATATCCTTCCCAGTCCACTAGATATTGGAGGGAGCCGAGGTACCATCTGGAGTTCAGGATTTTGTTGACAGTGAAGGCCGTTGATGAGACATGGGGGAGGAGGGTGTGATTGTGGTTTCGCGATGGGGACCTGTGGAAAGGTTTGAGGAGGGAAACATGGAAGGTGGGGTGAGAGTCGGTGGAAGGGCCTGGCGATATGATACAAGTGTAACCTTAATGTGATAGCTGAAAGGACCGATGTAGTGAGCACCCAATTTGCCAGACAGTTCACGAAGTTGTAGGTTTCTGGTGGATAACCAGACGAATTGCCCTCTCCGAAGTCCGGGAAAGGGTCTGCGGCATCGGTCAGCGGCACGTTTATGTTGGTGAGTGGTCTGTTGAAGAGTATATTTGGCGGCCTTCCATATTTTCCGGAGCTTGGGGATGTAGTCGTGGGCTGATGGAATCTAGGTGCCGAGGGGGTATCTGGAATAGGAGAGGGCTAATATCCCAGGGAGCAGTGGAAGGGGGCCAGTCCTGTGGAAGAAGTGGTCAAAGAATTGTCTGCATATTCCGCCCATGGGAGCAAGGGTACCCAGTCATCCTGAGAGGCAAAGACATGGCTTTTAAAAAGGTCAGAAGACACTGATTTATCCTCTTAGTTTGGCCGTTGTCCTCGGGATGGTATTTGACCGTAAGCGAGACCGAGAATCCCTGGGAATTGCAGAAGGCCTTCCAGAACTTTGAGACAAACAGGGAGCCTCTATCTGAAACCACGTCCTTAGGGATGCCATGGATCCTGAAAATGTGATGAACTGTCTGCCATCTCTCAGGCAGTAGATAGAGCGGGCAGCGGAATAAAGTGGACGGATTTAGAAAATCAGTATTGTGGTCTTGCCTTGGCTAAGGAAGTCCACCGATATGTGTGACCAGGGGCGATCAGGAATGGGGAGGGGAAGAAGGAGTCTAGGCTTTTTTGTGCTGGGGTTCTTAGTCCTGGCGCAAACCGAGCAAGCTTGTACATACTGGATTGTAGTCGGCGACATCGGCTTTCATAGAAGGCCACCAGAAGTCCCTGGAAAGCAGATCCTGTGTATGGCTGATGCCGGGATGCCCAACGAAACGGGAGTTGTGATCTGGCCTGCCGGGAATTAAGCCACTTGGCAGAATGAATATAGGATAACTTTTTGTGATCCGTTATGATGACAATTGGGTGTTGAGGACCATCCAGCCAATGTCTTGACTCCTCCAGAGCGAGCTTGACGGCCAACAGCTCACGATTCCCCACGTCATAATTGACCTCGGCCTGAGACAGTTTCCTTGAGAAAAAAGCACAAGGGTTAAGAAAGCACAAGGGTTAAGAATGTACTTGTCCCCATGCCGCTGAGAGAGGACTGCCCCCACACCATGAGCAGAAGCATCTACCTTGACCATGAAAGGTAAGGAGGGATCCGGGTGTCGGAGAAGTTGCGCCGTGGTAAACAAGTGCTCAGGTGAAGGCCTGGTTTGCCTCAGGTGTCCATTTGCTCAGGTTGTTACCTTTGCGCGTTAGGGAGGTAATGGAAGCACCCACCGAGCTAAAGTTCCAGATAAAGCAACTAAAAATATTGGCAAACCCAAGAAATCGCTGAATCTGTTTTAAATTGTTGGGAGGGGGCCAGTCAGTGATGGCTGTGACCTTCAAGGAGTCCATCTGGATACCAAGGGGGGAAAGAATGTAACCTAGGAATAGAATCCTAGAAACGTGGAATATGCATTTTTCCAATTTTGCATAAAGTCTGTTCTGAATAAGACCTCCTGGACGCGGAGACCATGATCCTGTAGATTATTAGAAAAGATGAGGATATCATCCAGATACACCAGCACGTACAGTATTTATGAATGGTATGCCTGAATATCTCATTCATAAAGGTCTGAAAAACCTGGCTGGCTTCTCTCTTAGGTGACAGGCTGCGACTGCTATACCCTCTGCGGGCCATTACCGGTGGGGAGGATTGCAGTGGGGCAGGGGGGAAGTGGCAGGAAGGTGTGTGTCTT
This sequence comes from Lepisosteus oculatus, assembly GCF_040954835.1. Classification (NCBI taxonomy): domain Eukaryota; kingdom Metazoa; phylum Chordata; class Actinopteri; order Semionotiformes; family Lepisosteidae; genus Lepisosteus; species Lepisosteus oculatus. The sequence continues at coordinate 60,367,023 of NC_090696.1, forward strand.
CTTTCAGCTCCTGGAACCTGATATCAATTTCTATGACCTGGGAAAGAAAGGCGTCCAGCGAGGGGAAGTCGAGAGGGAAGTGGATGAGGTGATCCTTTAATTCTGTCGGAACTGTCGAATAAGCAACTTCTGATCCCAAGTCGTCTGAGGAGCCAAGGAACGGAATTCTGCCATGTATTGCTGCAGAGTACGTTGTCCCTGTACGAGGATAGATAGGCAGTGTGCGGCAAGATGACGGGAGTGCAGCTGACTGAAGGCTGATTGTAAGGAAGCCTGAAAACAGACAACATCTGCTGTCTCATGTGCATTCCAGATCAGAAGTGCTGTGGCCCATTCCAGGACTCTACCGGACAGGTAAGAGACAATGTAAGCAATACTTTCATGGTCGGAGAGGAAACAGTCAGGACAGAGCTGAACAGAAAGCCATCCAGCACTGGGCCAGGAAGCCCTGACAATTGGTGGAGTCTCCATTGAACTTATCCAGGGCGGGGAGGGGTAGTGGGCTAGCAGGTGCAGGAGTAGGCTGTGGCGGTACAGCGTCCGTGACCATCTGGGGAGGGGGGTAATTCCGTTACATGGTCAACTAGCTGCTACACAGCAGCCGTGATCTGGCCAAGGGTTTGGGAATGCTGTTGCAGGATGGAAAAAGGGTTGTTCTGACCAGTGGGGCTCATGTTATAAGGCTTGGTATTCTGTAAAGGTGCATTCAGAAGGTAACGAACCAATTCAATAGGACGAAGCAAGGTCAGTGACAGTGAGGAAGGCTGAGTCGGAATCCAAAAGACAGAGAAGAAAAGATTTCCTTTGCAAGGGTTTGAAATGAAATAAGAGCTAGGGGAAACAGCAGGCTGTTTAATACTAAGCAATGAAGTATGATTTGAGGAAGGTATCAATAGAAGGTGCGGTGAACAACGAGAGATGTGATAGGATGAATATTTAGTGAGCTGTCGTTTCCGAGAATTGGATCGGGCTGGTCTCTGATTATCTGAGGTCATGGGAACATGCCTTTATTAAGGAAGGTTAGGTGGTTGATTATGTGGGGAAGTGACAAATAGAGGTAATCTCTGAGCATTTACTGTTACTGTTGAAACTTGCAAACTGCTTCTGTGCATAGTGACACCATTAAATAGACTAGTTCAAAGAACCACTTCTCAAAGTTTGAGAAACCAAAAACATAGTTTACCCACTCATAGCAGAATACACACTTTGCCCTCTATGTTGCAATAAACTAAAACCAATGCATCTTTTGGGGGCATACCAATACCCAAGGCAGATCAGAAACTCTTGAGCTTGCATTGTAGCTTTAGAAAATCACAAACATTTATGCTAACTATTTATTTGCGCATTTATTTAATTTCATGGTAGTAGCTGCATGTTGAGTTGTTGAAGGGTAGGTCATTTTTTTATTCTTTAGCCACAGTTAAGACTGCTTTGTACTGTATTTTGCTGTCCCTTGTGAGTTTCATGCACTGAGGTGTGATGGACCACCTGCTTTCTTTATAGAGAGGCTTGTCACAAAGTGTCACTATCCATACATTCTTTGAAATGTTATGTATCATAATTTTATAATGATATTAACTATATTAATTATGCTTACTAAACTTTCCTTTTCCGGACCATGAAATGAAATAAAATAAAAACCTCAACCCACACAAATTCCCCTGCTGATTCCTAAAGCTGGTTTCCATGGGGTGAATCGATATGGTTGAAATTCTTGATTGGAAATTGTTTCAAATCAATTTGGAACATTGTGTTTTCAGATAGAATGTTGCATGATGGGATGAGAGGCCGTTTGTGAATATTTTTGAATCATGAACACCAGAACTCAAAGCAAGCTCATTACTTCATTAACTGAAAGGTATGGAAATATCTGGCAAATCTTCAATATGCTGGTATGAGCATCATTGGAACTGTCCAAGAGGACAAGGCTCATTACAATATCTTACTTTTATAAAATATGCAGTGTATCATCACTAAATTCTCATATAACACTAAACTCTCTAGGTGGAAGGTAATTCATTTTTGAGGCCAAAAGGATAGATAGAAAAACATTTGAGATCATTATCAGATAACTGATTTTTAATTGAGAAACGGACAAGGTTTAACAATGATGATTACAGTTTTAAAGACAGACAGAGAAGACAGAAAAACAAATTTGAAATCTGGCAGTCCCAAAATAAGGGATGTGTTGCAGTCTGAGTCAAGCTTTAGTTTACTGATATAAGTGTCAGCACTGGAAAAAAGGATTTTCATCAGACTACAGAAAATTGTAATGGTTTCTGGTATTTGCAGGTCATTGCTACATTGTTGGACAGTATGTTTGGCATTACAGTGGTGCAGTGGTAAGCTTTATCACCTTGCTGTGCTCTTACCCTGGGTTCAGTTGTAACAGTGCTGTCTGCGGGAGTTTGAATATTCTCACTGCGTTCACTCTGGGTGATCCAGTTTCCCTCCATAGTCCAAAGACATACTGGTAAGTTGCAGTAATTGAGTTCTGTAAAATTGGCACTGGTGTGAATCTGTGTTTGTGCCCTGAAATGGACTGGCATCTGATCCAGGAGTAATCTTGCCTTGTGACTGATGTTGGCCAGAATAGACTCCGGCTCCCCTGCAACCCTGCATTGGATAAAGTAGTTTAAAAATGGATGGATACGGTAGATTGAAGGATGATGGAAGGATGTTCTACCATTCCCTTGATTTCTCAGGCATCAGCTTTCTTTCTGTGATACATTAAAGTCAAAATCATGTTGTTTTCTAAAATGAATAGTAAAATGTTGGCTTATATTACTTTCTGTATTGCTTACCCTTTAGGATTCTCATACATTTAATAGGCATAGATCTGGATTCATCCATGGCAGCTTCTCTATCCTGGGAGGGTCCCACTGCAGAGAGAGGAGAGAAAGAAAGAGCTTTTGCCTTGCGTTGGGGCTCAGGCAGCTCTGCAAAAGTAGCATCATGCTGACTTCGGTCTTTAAAACAGTCTGTGCGCAGTTTTTCTTCTTGAGGTCTGGCCACAAGGCAGACAAGAGGGAACTCAGTTTGTTCCAGCAATAACTTTGTTCTGAATATGCCTGGGTATTCTGGATGTCGAAAAAAAGAAAGAGTCCATCTGTCTATTTTCATAGATCAGACAAAAATAACAGTGGGTTCTTTCAGGAAGAATATCTTGGCCAAAATTCTGTACTTTACCAATTCACTCTCTCAGCCTGGCATCTTGGAGAAAAGTTCAAGTCCCTGCTTGTAGTCATGTGGTTGAAAAAGTCAGATTGATCTTTCAACTGGAGAGATTAGAAGTCAGTCAGTTAACTGGCAAAAAATGTCTTGGGTTACTTTTTTATAGTACAATACCACAAGTTGGTGATTGACTGAGATGCTGTCAGGTTGCTTCTGGTACCCACCCTACAGATCTCCAAATGTGGATCTTCCAGTGAGTGATGGATATGGACCTTTGACTTGTATTTTTGGGAAGAAACAAGACTGGAGACATGTTGGGGCCCATCTACGCTATATACCATTACAATGTTCAGCTTGATAAAGCTTTACAATGCCTCTTACCAGAGCGGCCTCTTTAACTCACCAGGCTGCTTAGTCATCACATAAAAAGTATTATAAATCTTTAATAACACTTAATTCTATGTGAAATAATACTGTAGGTCTTGTCGCTACACGGAAAAGTAATAAAAAGGCAAATAATGTTAGGAATCGATTTCAAAGTAGAGTTTTTAAATCAAAGGATACTACAATATATTAAAATTGTGGAATACACTAGCGAATCCTCATGCAGAATATTTCATATAACTGTGGTTACCACATTCTAAAAAAGATATTACTGGTGCTTCTGCAGCAATATGACTGCATTTTATTAGTCTTGAAGAGAAGAGACTACAGGGGGACCTGATTCAAGGATTCAAAATTAAGAAAGCCAATCCAAAGGACAGTGAAACACAAACCAGAGGACACAAATGGAAACTTACATTTAAAAGTGAAAACAGGAGATGTATTTTTCCACAAAGAATGGTAGAAATCGGGAACAAGCTCTTCAGCCAGGTTTTTGAAGTTGATGATTTGGTATTTTTCAAAAAAAGGCAGGATGTGATTCATATATCAATTAGCTACAAACCAAAGAACTAGATAGGCTACAAACAGACAGAGGTCATTTAGCCTTTCTTAGATCCTTATTCTTAAAACTGATACTGCACCCCGCTTTTTTCTCTTTAAATTACTAAGGAAGTTGCTGATCTAAGAGCTAAAATAATGTATTTATTGTATGCATTTTGCTGGTTTTCTAAAATAGAATCTTTCATGTCAATTTTCATTTTTCCACAAACATTTTTCCACATTATTAAAAAATAATCAAATATTCTACAAGATGATCCCTTGAGAATCTGGTTGCTGTACTCACATTTTTTGTCAGCATAATTCTGCATCGATAAACTTTTGTACAGGAATCAAAATGAGGTTTTATGTTTTTTTTGCTGTCCCTGGTTCCTGATCAACATTTTACCACTGAGCTACTACTTCAAAACATGTTTCTTTTCCTCAGAAATAAGATGTAAGAAGCATGTTCCATGAATTATCATAAAAATGTCCCATTAGGCACACAGGTCAACTTTAGTCACAAAAATAGGTGATATCAACTTATAAAAATTTCATAAAACAATATTAGTTTGCTAAGATTTACCAATACCTTTTCCTTAATCTGCTGTATAATGTATGTAAGCTAGCATTTACTATACTATATGTACAGATGCAGCCATTCAAAATGCGCGGGCGATACCGCATTATTTTCCGGTACGCTGTACGCAGTCTACCGCGAGTTACCGGTAAATACCACTAGTTACCGTAAATTCTCCTATAATACCGCAAGCAAAATAATAGTATCCAGAATTTCTGCAGGGTGGAGCTAATAAAGCTCATCCTCTCATGTTTGAGCTGTCGCCATCAAAGTCTTTAACGAAGATATTACTAATAGTATTAATAATGAATGACCTTGGACAAGCTGTAAGTGTAAACTCAAGGTATTGCCCTGGTCCACATTCTTTTTTTCATTGACCGTCTTTGTAAAAGTAACACCACAGCATTTCGCAAGCATTTGTTTCCAATCATGCAAAGTACAGTAATTTTTGAGAATCGATTTACCATGCCTTTCACATGCTCATAAAAGAGATTGATTTAGGAACATAAACATATTACCGTATGCAAACTGTACTGTATACAGTATGTATATGTATATTTAATGTCTTAACTGTGCCCGTTTAAGTATTGAATATTAATATGGAATTTTACCACTGAAGGGAAATCTTAGTGCCTGAGCATAAAAAGAACAGGAGCATACTGCAACACGTGTGAAGGCCATAAACGATATTAATTTTGGAACGTAAACATACAGTATAAGACTGGTCTCGGTACTTTAAAGAAAACATACACGAAACATGGTTTCATTATGACCAGAATCGGTTTTGAGATATTTTTAACTTGATTTACAGTATTTGAGAGGTATGTCTTGACACCGATACTACGTAAATACTGCTCACGTATATGTTTCTAGGTTTATATTATGCATTTCATACGGTCAAATTACTTTTGAGCAGCTGATAAGAAGCGCGAAACGGTATGCCCAGGGCGTTTTAGTTTTCGTTTTGTTTTAATTCAGATACGCATTAAAATTGCAGTATAACTTTGTTCATGCACAAACAGTGGCATATTACATTATTAATTTGGGTGTCTCCTCTTGCCAGAAAGCTCTAAATTGCATTTTGAGTGCGGTTTTTGACTTTCTAAATTGCAACCCATAAATAAAGCTGATACAGTTTAGACTTACTGTATTTTAAACTGTATTACAGCAGCACATTGGACAATGCAACGTAAATTGCAAAAATGCACTTGGAATCTATCCAAGCCCTACTAAGAAAATTATTTAAACTGCGACACTTATCATTCATCTTTAAATAAACTTTATTTTATATAGCGTTTTAAGCGAATAGGTAATTAGATTGCTCATAAACCTAATCGCTTTTTCTACATAAACACAGCGTGATTGCTCTCTGAAAATGCTTTTTCTTTATATTTCGGCTCAGATTTCAACTATAGATCGTATTATTATAAACTTTCTTGGAAAAATGTCTTTTATGTAAACCATGTTTGCTATTCATTCATTTAGGGCTAGAATACGTTCATTGTCTTCCAATCGAGTCAAGTTGACATTGGAAGCTTGCCACCCCTGGACTGTTACACCAACGCATTAGCATGTTAAAGCGATTTCATTAAGGAGCCTAGCTTTCTTAACTAGTAAGTACTGTACTTCTTACTTTGAAAATACCTGTGAAACCGGTTTAATTCGTCACAGCCAGCACTCCCGCAGAGAGGGGGGTTGTACTCATTAATGTCTTAGCACAAAGCAGAAATTGATTGTATTTTCCGATGACATACAAGTGGAAAGATTACAGATTTTAATCGTCTTTTTTCTGAACCAGGGAAAATCTGATCATGTTTCTCTATAACAATAATAAAAACTTACTCATCGCACGACTTTAATAAATCTATTCTTTATTAATACTAAATAAATAATACTAAAAATACTACAGCAAAGAGGTAACTTGATTTTTGGAATAATTCCAAATAGCACAATGATCCACTGGCTTCCCTGAAGTCTATTAAGTCCATAATCTTCCAAATACAATCACTAAGCAATTATAAGAATTATACCATCCTATTTCTTTGTGATGTCCTGTAAAAACTAAACCTATTTTTATATGACTTACTCAAAAGATTTCCAAACACACAAAGCATTTGTGAAGTACTATAGTATTTCTAAAGGTTACTGGTACAACATCAATCATTAAAGCTTAACAATAAAGTTTAGATTGCTGACTATGGACTAACTACATTAACTAACTGCAATGCAACAGCATACATTTTACAAGTAAGAATATCTGGTTGAATTCTTGCATTTGTAGCCAATTTAATGTGAGAGATTTTAAGTTTTAACATAAGAAAACTACGAATATGAAAACAGCCATAACAACAAAAATTACTGTGCAAATATCAAAAGGCTACTTCAGTAATGAAATAATAATCACAGTAGAAACCAGACACTGTTTACACCATATTGTTAAGAAAGACTCAAGACAGAAATGTTCATGTACAGCTGGAAAAAACAACTTCTAAAACAACAGTGAAGGCTGAAACATTATGCCCATGCTTTTCCACACTTGTAAGGATAACCTTAAAACATAGGCTGTTGAGTCCAATCAATTAAAGCTGGAGTTCTGCAGGTTGTACAGGCTTAAAAGGTAGATCGGTAGTTTATCTGCAATATAGTCCAGTACTTTAGGTGTTTCTTGGTTTAATTTTCCCGCTTATTAATGCTTACTTTCCTACATTTCCAATGCCGTTCACTATCATTATACACAAAAGCCAAACCATAAACTTTGAAGCTAGCAGACTTCAAGAAAACACCTGTTGGTGTTAAATGGTGAGGTTTTATTATAATCTAAGGTATGAAAACAAACTAGCTACATTTTTAAAACACTTTATAATACACCACTTTTTTGTTGTATCCCAAGTGATTTGAAGCATTGCTGTTTTAATTGAACTAGAGTTATTTCTCCAATGTTTAGGAGGATATCGCCATAATAAGGGCATGCTAATCATATGCTAAAAGAATAGCTTATAACAGGAAATGCATAGTCTGTTATTTTTAAAAAGCTACTTTAAAGCCTGTGCCTCAGAATGTCCATTTATGTTGAGCTGTGAAAGTGCTTTACAGTAAAAACCTTGTGTAAATGGTTAAAAGCAATGATCCAGGGACCAAAGGTGATTCAAGAGCCTAGAACCAATATTTGTGTGCTCAGTGCAGTCAGATGTTGAAATTTGTTCCCCGTTTTAGAAAAAGTCCCACTGTATGCTGTTCCTTTTATTTACAATAAGAATCTAGGAACCTCTAGGAGACATCAACTGCAAAGTGACATGACTGAGAGCCTCTTGAGTCTTGCAGATACAGGGTACCTCATGTCAAATGTGTACTGTACGTGTAAAACCGAAGCTGACCTAACAACCATCCCCTTTTCTGCAGAGCGTGTTTAATTGAACTGTTTCAGCACATCAGTTTTTTTCCCCCACCAACTTTCCAGAGGAGCTATAAATATTTTAAATAAATACACACAGTATTGCTCATAAGGTCTGCTATTTGAGGTCCAGTTATTTAGATGTATACATCTTATTTTATCTCAGCTTTTCAGCTGAGATACACAGATCATACATAAACAATGCAGTAAAAAAATGTCTCATCAAGTATTTAATCATTAGGTATAACAGTTTCCCTTTAGGCCTCTGAAAACACCACCTTCTACCTTGTGAATACCAGTACCTCCTAATTGTCTAAAGGCTTTATTTCTTAAGAGCATGATATTAAAAACTGCTAAAATTTACAGCTGCATGTTTGCTTGCAGCATTCCAATACCTCTCAAGCAGTGAAAACAAATAACCTGCTGCAAAGCTGCTTATTATTAAATCTTAGTTACATTCCCAGATCATAATCATTAGCTTTCCCAGCTGCAAATAACTACAGGTGCAAAGAGACAATGTGCAGACACTCAAAACAACCTGCTGAAACATGAAACCAAGGAATTGTCTTCAGAGATGTTTATTTCCCGGCATACCTCAGGAAAACACAAAACCTTCCATACAGCCAGAACTATACGGTGTACTGAGAAGAGAGCTAATATACAAAAAGAAATCATTTTCAGACCACAATGACAGCAGAACATGAACCCTGTACTGTGCACCTAATACTTGAAGATAACGATTTGTGTGACAAACAAATTAACAATGTCCCTATTTATCCTAACAAGGTCCCAAACCTGAATTTAAGAATAAAATATCCTTTGCGGGATGATATTTCCCAAAGGCAGATGACCCCAATTGTTGCTTTAAACGAAAAAGGTTTTGTAGAGTAACAACTTCTTTCAACATCAGGTTTGCCCTCGCTAACAGCAAGCTTTACAGCTATCGTTTGTTTGGTAAATATGGATTTACAAACTGCATTATTAACCAAACCATAAAAAAAAATCTCGACACCGACACATTAATCGTTTAAACCTTTATGCAAAAACAACAAAGGAATCATATCTCGCCACTTGGCAGGGTGTTATGATGAAATCATGTCTTTGTTGTTGGGGCGACTTTTTTGGTAGTAATATGATGATTAATGTTACTAAGTAATATTCTTTAGTATAAAAGTTTTTTATTATTGTTATAGAGAAACATGATCAGATTTTCCCTGGTTCAGAAAAAAAGACGATTAAAATCTGTAATCTTTCCACTTGTATGTCATCGGAAAATACAATCAGTTTCTGCTTTGTGCTAAGACATTAACGAGTACAACCCCCCCTCTCTGCGGGAGTGCTGGCTGTGACGAATTAAACCGGTTTCACAGGTATTTTCAAAGTAAGAAGTACAGTACTTACTAGTTAAGAAAGCTAGGCTTCAATGAAATGAAATCGCTTTAACATGCTAATGCGTTGGTGTAACAGTCCGGGCATGGCAAGCTTCCAATGTCAACTCGACTTGATTGGAAGACAATGAACGTATTCTAGCCTTAAATGAATTAATAGCAAACATGGTTTATATAAAAGACATTTTTCCAAGAAAGTTTATAATAATACGATCTATAGTTGAAATCTGAGCCGAAATATAAAGAAAAAGCATTTTCAGAGAGCAATCACGCTGTGTTTATGTAGAAAAAGCGATTAGGTTTATGAGCAATCTAATTACCTATTCGCTTAAAACACTATATAAAATAAAATTTATTTAAAGATGAATGATAAGTGTCGCAGTTTAAATAATTTTCGTAGTAGGGCTTGGACAGATTCCAAGTGCATTTTTGCAATTTACGTTGCATTGTCCAATGTGCTGCTGTAATACAGATTAAAATACAGTAAGTCTAAACTGTATCAGCTTTATTTATGGGTTGCAATTTAGAAAGTCAAAAACCGCACTCAAAATGCAATTTAGAGCTTTCTGGCAAGAGGAGACACCCAAATTAATAATGTAATATGCCACTGTTTGTGCATGAACAAAGTTATACTGCAATTTTAATGCGTATCTGAATTAAAACAAAATGAAAACTAAAACGCCCTGGGCATACCGTTTCGCGCTTCTTATCAGCTGCTCAAAAGTAATATCTCAAGACCGATTCTGGTCATAATGAAACCATGTTTCGTGTATGTTTTCTTTAAAGTACCGAGAAAAGTCTTATACTGTATGTTTATGTTCCAAAATTAATATCGTTTATGGCCTTCACACGTGTTGTAATATGCTCTTGTTCTTTTTATGCTCAGGCACTAAGATTTCCCTTCAGAGGTAAAATTCCATATGAATATTCAATACTACAATGGGCACAGTAAAGATGTACTGTAAATCTTTCTACGACAGACCAACGGACCACGAGTGCCCCTGTCGGTCAACCAATCAAGTACCGCGGTACCGCGCGTCATCTTGCATAAAAGTGCGCGACCCCGTAGCCAATTACCTCCAGTACGTGTCTGTACCGCGCACTTTGAATGGCTGCATCTGTATAACCTGAGCAGCATAAGAAAATTATCACTGTCTGTACTCTTTATGCAAGTTTGCTTTTACAAAAATAAAATATCTAGATTATTTTATATTGATTAAATGGTTTTGGTGTCATTTGGATTAATTGATCATTTCTGACTTATGTACCATGATACACTGATATGACTTTGAGTCTTAATCTTGAGTCTTAATAAGTATTAATCACCACTTATGTAAACTTTAAGTAATCTTTATCTGGTAAAAGCCAAGAAAAGAAACTGCAGACAGGAGTCAATATGCTTCACATGTCAAGAGAACAACACCATCGGTACTGTATATTGGAAGCTGGATCATTGCAACCATGGGTCAACACCATGCCAATCATTATACTCCATCTTCAAAAATGTTTATTTATTCCAGTCTGCTACATCACAAATGTTAGGTCACAACAACCGGAGCATGCAGAGTTTGTTTATGAGGAGGCAGCTAAAAGGGCATTATTAGCTTTCCAGATGAGTACACATCACTCGCTAAGTTCATTAATGCAACAGAACGAGGTGGTGTGTGTGACAACAGTAGCAATGGAGTCTGTTCTGCACATGTCTTGTCTGAATGGATGGTGGTAAGCGTGGCATATACAGCCCGGAGCAAAAGAAATCACCTCCTTCCCATGATGTCCCATTTTGTTTAATTACAAATAATGTACAGTATACACAATGAACTTACTGTACTGTATATTGTAATTACAGATGTAAGTCTTTTTTGTATACCAACATGGTGGAATTGTTGCCCATTGTTCTTTGCAAACTTGCTCAAGCTCTTGTAGGTTGGTTGGGGATAGTTTAAGAACCGCAATTTCCATTTCTTGGCACAGATCTTCTTTTGGGTTCAAGTAAGGACTGACTGGACCACTCATGGATATTAACTTCATTCTTCTTAAACTACTGTGGTATAGCTTTGGCCTGGTGGTTTATGTCATTGTCCTGCAGAAAGCTGAAGTTTCATCTGTGTTTTTGGTCTTCATCAGACTGAAGCAGCTTTTCCTCCTTTGCTTGTACATTCACCCTTATTTCCATGTTTATGCAAGAACAAGGAGCTTAAATAAGATCTGAACAGACCCAGCCAATCATGGAAGAGTAAATAGCAAAGAGTTGCAAAAAAAGTGAGGCAGTGGGAATAATAAGTGAGTTCCAGAGTTTGCATTTTTGTTAGCAGATAACTGATGTACTGAAGCCAGGAAGGAGCTACAGTAGTCTAGAGAGAATAAGGTCTTGCCCCCTGTGTTGCATGGAATATACCTGTACAGGCTAGTTAAAGAAGGGCAAATCCTTTAAATTAGTATGAATAGAGTATAGAGCTGTGTGAGTGTACAAGCTGCAATGAACAAATAATCAGACAAATGTACTGTGCTATAAAGTAAAACAGAATAAGAAAAAAACAGTTTGGTTCGGAATGCAAAACAGTATGTCTGACTAAAACCCAATTCACCTTACGGTCCAAAGAACACCATTCCTACAGTAATGCATGGTGCTGGCAGCATCCTGTTGTGGGGGTGTTTCTCTTCAGCTAGGACTGGGGCACTTGTCATGATAGAAGGGAAGATGGATGGTGCACAATACAAATTCTTGAAAAAAACCTGCAGCCCTCAGCCAAGAAGTTAAAAATGGGAAGATGGTTCACCTTTCAACATGGCAATTACCCAGTATACTTCCAAAGCAACCGTACAGTGGCTGAAGGACAGGAAGGTGAATGTCCTTGAGTGGCCTAGTCAGAGCCCTGACCTAAATCCTTTGGGCAGTCCATCAATGGTCTCCACACAGTTTGACTGAGCTTGAACAATTCTGTAAGGAGTAGTGGGCAAATATTACTCCCTCTAGGTGTTCAAAGTTGGAAGAGATGTATCCAAACAGACTCAAGGCTGTAATTCAAGCTTAAGGTGCTTCCACCAAGTATATACTTCAGGGGGGTGTTCTCTTATCCAACCCAGTTATTCTACTTTTTCATTTTTATTTATTTTTCAGAAATTTTGCTTTCTTTTTTCACTTGGATGTTTCAAGGTACAATTTGTAAATAAAACTAGAAAAGGTGTGATTTTTTGTCTTCTTTTTGGGCTTTAGGGCAACAAAAGGTGAACATTTTGAAAGGGGGTGGTGACTTCCTATAGCTACTGTAAATATGTAGAATAATATTCTATATAATGCCTACCAGGCCCAAATATAGAGTTAATCCTACCTTCTAGACTAAACAGAATACAAGCTAGAGTTAAATCTCTCCATAGGAATCCGGGTGCTGCAAACCTATCTCCCTATTCCAAAAATGTATCCATTAATCAGTAGAGGCCATTTTTAACAAAGGGATTTTCAATGCAGGAAATATGAGTTTCCTAAAAACAACAAAAATGGCAATTTTCCTTAACTCAAATACTTAACTCAAATCTGGTCTTAAAGGCTGAAACCTGCTTCCACTGCCTCCTTCTCTCTCCTGCCTTTCTTTCTCTCTGCTACTTCTCTCTTCTCTGGAATTATCCCTCTGTGCCTGTCAGTTTTATCCTCAGTCCTCAACTATTGATGAATCTTAATCATTTAACCAGAACTTAATTAACCAAGGTAATTTAATCTGTGTGTCTCAGACCCAAGTAAACAGTTTCTATCTTGTAGCTCTTGAGAACTTCAAATGTTGACACTAGCTAGATGTCTGACTGTTTCCCTAGATTCTCAAGATACACCTCAATAGACACTTCCAATAACCATACTGTAACATTAATTGTAATGAAAGCTGATTATCTTTGTCTCATAGGGTACTATAATAACACCCCTACATCCCAAGAGTATAAAAAATGAGTTGGTCATTAAAGGGTTAACATCTATCAGGATATTGGAGCCAAGATTCAGCTTGAGTGCTGCAATAGCAGCAGCAACAGTATTTGTGCTAAAAGTAATAGTACTATTTGTGTGTTTCAGTACAAACAATTAGAGTTGTCAGGCACTGGAAGCCTTGTTTGCACAACTCATTATACCTTTCTCACTAAACACCTGATCCATGTGGTTGCATTGCTGTAACTGCGCTCACAGGCAATCAAATGCAATTTCATGCGATATCTTAATACAACAGTCAGTGTGAAACCAAATTATTTTTTAATGCTCTGCTAGTCTGGGATTAGTTCATGTTGAGACAGCAGCATAGGGTATCTGAAAATTAACTAGACGAACCCTTCCTATGTGTGATTGCTATGTATTTTTTTCCTTCAAAACTATTTAACTCAAAGATAAAATGTGTGCCACAATAAAACAAGAGACTTTATGACAAAGGGAAATAGCAACAGGCAACAAACCTTAATCATTGTTGAGCAAATGTGACTGTGGAGATGTACAAGGCTGAAGTTTATTTTTTAGTTATCCAAGCAGACTCCTCATGCATTAAAACATGGACTATTAAGGTAGAAAATAATTCAGATCTCCACATGGCATTCAGCCCAGTTGTACCACTTATACAACCTCATTATTTAGTACTCTAATATTTCCGCCGTTGAAATGCAAACGGACATGGTAACTTGAATTCTAGTCAAAATCTAAGGAAAAAAAGATAATATATAGTTCTACTATGTCATTTTTATTTTTCGAAGAGACTTCTAATTATGTACAGTCCCGACTCCTAGTTCTCCCTGGTGACTACAGTAAGTTAATATATCACAAACTTCCCTGACTTAACAATATTGGAAGTTTATATCTGTACCCCCTTTGTAAAAAATGAACACTACAATATCACTAAGGAGTAAGCTTTAAGAGCTTCAGATGCTTAACAAGTAGATCTCTGTGGCCTTAAGGATAGGGGATTATGGCATTTATGGTATTTTGCTTTTATGTAATTCAAATAACATGCTAGCCAGATGCATGTGTCCTGGCATGAACACTTTGTGCCACCGATTTCATGTGAGAAAGGCCCCCTGTACAACCTGAAAACAGGAATACAAATCCCAAATGCTACACTGTCTGATAAGGAAGAAAACAAATAGTATTCAGATGGATACTTGAATTTCATACATTGCTTTATAAAGTTTGAAAAACATGAAGCTGTACAGGGATATATATATAGTTGGAATTTTTTTAGATTTTATTTAATTTCTGTACAAGGGTAATAAAATACAGATATGACTTGTGAACTTGCAAAACTATATGTACCAGATGCAGATCTCACTAAGAGAGGAAGAAAACAGGAGTACTGTATAAGTGATGGACACAAGAATAAAGATCAAAATGAGCACATCACTGGTATATTGGTGTATAATTTGCTGAAAATGTATTACTGTAGATTTATATAACTTGAAGGTGATCATTCTACTTTGTATTTATTATACAGTATGTGAGTTGGGCCAATACAAGAGATTTTGAGAAGAACTGCCAATTAAATATTGCCAATTAAAGTCTTAAAACAGTATATTTATGAGGCATCCAATCATTCATTTTCTATCCAC
Source organism: Lepisosteus oculatus (assembly GCF_040954835.1). Lineage (NCBI taxonomy): Eukaryota > Metazoa > Chordata > Actinopteri > Semionotiformes > Lepisosteidae > Lepisosteus > Lepisosteus oculatus. Next base: position 60,382,048 of record NC_090696.1, read on the forward strand.
TTCATCCAATTCACAGTCTCACCGAAAGCCAGAGCCTATCTCTGCAAGCAACAGGAGCAAGTTGGGATACATCCTGGACAGGATGCCAGTGTACTGCAGGGCACACACACAGACACAAACACACACAAGCACACAATCACACCAGGGCTTGTTTTCACGGAAGTCATTTAACATACAGTACCAGTCCTTTACGAGGCCATCGGCGATTTACAAACTGCTCACCCTGACGACTATGTAATTGTTGACGGGGACTTCAACCACGCGGATCTTAAGACAGTCTTCCCTAAATTCTACCAATATGTTAACTTTTCAACCAGAGGGGCGAACACTTAGCTTATACAAATATCTGCAATGGATACAAGGCTGCCCCCCACCCCCACCTGGGCTACTCTGACCACATTTCTGTGATGCTAATTCCAGCATACAGACCACTGCTCAAACGTGCGAAACTGGTTTTGAAACAGATCAGGGTATGGCCAGAAGGAGCCAGTTAAGCATTAAAGGACTGCTTTGAGCACACAGACTGGAATATGTTCAGGGAGGCCGCTCCTTTAAAAATCATATCAATCTAGAGGAGTCTAGCTACACAGCAAGTGCATAGATGATGTCATGGTCTCTAAATCTATTACCACACGAGCCAACCAGAAGCCATGGCTGGCTGTAGAGGTCCACGTACTGCTAAGAACTTGTAATGCATAATTTAGATCAGGTGACAAGGAAGCCCTGAGGACTGCGAGAGCCAACTTGTCTCGTGCCATCAGGGAGGCAAAGCGCAACTACTCACGGAAGATTCACGGTCACTTCATAGACACCAAAGACACGCGGCACATGTGGCAGGGTATCCAGGCCATTACTGACTACTGTACTTCTCCATGCACCAGTGACGAAGATGCCTCCCTTCCGGATGCGCTGAATATTTTCTATGCACGATTTGAAGCACTAAATACAGTTAGCCGATGTTTTTACAGACATGTTTAATATCTCCCTCACCTAGGTGGTCATCCCTTTATGTTTCAAGACTTCCATAATTATATCAGTGCTGAATAAGACTACTGTGTCCCGTCTGAATGACTATCACCCCATGGCACTCACACCAATTATCATGAAGTGCTTCAAGCTAGTCATGGACCACATTAACTCCAGACTCCCCACCTCTCTGGACCCCCTCCTGTTTGTGTATCGTCCCAACTGGTCTACAAATGATGCCGTATCCCTTGCCCTGTCCCATCTGGATAAGAGGGACATTTATGTAAGAATGCTGTTCATTGACTTCAGTTCAGCATTCAACACAGTCATCCCCCAGAAATTGATAGAAAACTGATCTTGCTGAATCTCAGTGCCTCCCTCTGTAACCTGATTCTGGACTTTCTGACTGAGAAATCTCTCTAGTACCACCATACTGAACACCGGAACTGGCAGGGCTGTGTACCCGTTCCTATTCACGCTGATGACTCATGACTGCACTGCTAAGCACAGTGCAAATTACATCATCAAGTTTGCTGATGAGATGACAGTGGTGGGCCTCATTAGTAACAATGAGGCACCATACAGAGAGGAGGTGGAGCAACTAGCGGACTGGTGCTTAAACAACAATCTGTCTCTGAATGTAGATAAGACAAAAGAGATGATCATTGAGTTCAGGGGGGCCCGCGCTGATAGGCATTTCACAGATGACCTCACTTGGACCATTAACACCACCTCCCTAGCTAAAACTTCCAGCAGCAACTGAGAAGGGCACACCTTCCGTCCTCCATACTATCCACATTCTACATAAAGTACCATCGAGAGCATCTTGATAAACTGTATCATTGTTTGGTTTGGGAATTGTAAGGTTTCAGGCCCTGCAAACGAATTGGCAATGCTGCAGAAAACATCATTGGAGCCTCCCTTCCATCCATTTAGGAAATCTACCACAGCCATCTCCTACCATCTGGTAAAAGGTATTGCAGTATACGGGCCGCCAGACTCTGTAACAGCTTTTTTCTACAGGCTGTCAGGCTCCTCAACACCCTGGTAGCTACTGCACCTACTCCAAATCTGGAAACTTAGTTATTTTTCGCCTAATGTCAGGCATACTGTCTGATGTATTCTTTGCATAATCCTGTAAAGTAAATTTCACTATGCACGTTATGTACCTTGTATCCTGTCTGCAAATGTCTATGTCAGCATTGTCTATAGCATTGCCTTGTCAGTGTTTTGTCTGTATTCGCACGGTTCACCTGGAGAACGATATCTCACTCCTCTGTATACTTGTATATGGCTGGAATGACAAATACACTTGAACTTGAACTTTGGACTATGGGAGGAAACCAGAGCACCCAGAGAAAACCCCTGCAAACATGAAGAGAACACTTGACAGGTCAGACAGCCACTTTAGGAAGGTCATGGGGAAATCAGAAACTGAAAAGTACAAAGAAGAACTACAGCAGTTTGAGTATGAGGATAAGAGAGTAATTTACAGGAATATCCTGTAAATAAACACAGACAGCAAATACCTGTTGTACAGGTCCATCACATTGTATCTCTTCCTTGGTTCATTCCATCTAATGGTGAATTTCCTCATTATGACCAGGTTTCCAGCCCTCAACCAATTCAAATTATTTTCCCACTGAATAGTTCAGTTCAATGGGGTTGTCTCCTCCATTCTATTTATTGCTGCTTTGCCCACACTGCAGTTTAAATGTATACTGTACCAGAATTGAAAGAAAAAGTGAGTGCATTTACTATACGGTCAAAAGATAAGCTTTGATAAGCTTTTGAAATACCTTGAAGTGAGTAATAAGGTTCTTTGCTCATTCAAGGCACACTAATACTCATAAGGACTTTTTGTTATTTTCCAACTGTACCTATTTAGCTTTCAGTCTCATTCATTCATTGATTTTTCCTTCAAAATATTTTTCATCGGGTATAGTTTCTTCCCACCCTCTGACAACCAATTTAGTTGTATGTTGCAATCAGAGCTAGCTAGGGAATAATGGTTCATTAAGTTTGGTTGATGGTGAGCCATGCCACTCGACATTGACCCCACTTTAGTCCAAAAGTGGAGAAAGGAAAATTACAAAACAAGTGATGGCAGCAACTTTGAAAACCTGTGGAAAAACAAGAGATTATATGAGAACTTTTAGTACAAGTACCATTTTCAACTTCTTTATTTTTAAATGGCTCTAAGATCAACCACCATTCAGGGATGAGTCTTTTGGCTTTTTCTTTTCTACCTCCTGTCCTACAACATTCATGTGTTCATTTTCTGTACATTTTACAGCCCATTTTACAAAGCAAGAAAGTACTGTATGACTGAGGAGTTCCTCTTAAAATTAATATGACACTGTACTACATTGGATTTTCTATATGGTAAGGTGTAATTAAACCAAAAATGTGTGGCATGTTTTTCTTGGTGGAAATGGTAGTTAAGATTGGTACCTCACTGCTCTTGAGTTCGTGGGGATACAATATGACTGTAAATAGCGAACTGAGAGACGTGAAACAAAATTAAAATCTATTTTACAGCAGATAGTGTTTAAATGCAGGTTTTGAGCCCCTGGGGTGCATACAAAGAAAGCAATGATATATTATAAGCAATCAAGCAATGCAGTGGGACTGGCAAGGAATTCATTAACTTACTGTCCTACTCTCTTACTTCAGACACAACACAAAACTAACAATCAATCTTTCTATGCAAAAATTGCTTCCTCAACAAACTGAGCCTACTATTTTGGCTCTATCTAAACAGAGGTTAGTTTCAATGTACTGCCCAGGAGTTTCACAATGTCGCAGAATTTAATAAGAATCTGCGATACAGGAAGGAGTCAGTAAAAAGTAATATAACCTCAGTTCTGCTGACTCTGAGTTGTGTCCAATGTCCATCTATCACAGCCCGAGCTCATGATTAATTGTGACTGTGCCTGGTAACACATTTATTACTTTCACTCTCTTAATTAAAAACAACAAAACACACGAAGGAAAAACAGAACTTTATGTTCGAAAATATTTCTAGTAATACTTTTATGCTTTTTTTTCCCCCTAAACTAACTCTTTTTGCCTGGACCAAATGTAGATGCCTTTCTTTTCAAAGTGCATTTGTATTATTTTGTTGTTTGGGGAAATTATAGGTTTTGAGTTAAATCTTTTTGACAGATGGGAGAAAAGCAAGTCTTATGCTTTGCATTGGCTTCAGATTAACTGATTACCTCTGCAGCATTTTTTATTTCCCAGCCTGTTACACATCAGCAGGGCTTTTTACAGTTCTTAGTGTCACCATGTTAAGCAACTTAGGCAGACAGATGGAATAACAAAATGAATAAAACCACAGGTACTCTGGGATTGATTATGCTATGCATTGTATTAGGAAAAGTATAGTTGGTAGTATACTTTCTTTTTCAAACTACAGAACTATACAATTTTGACAGTTTGGTAGGGGTCCTGATCTTGTGGTAGCAGAAGGAAATCCACTAATTAATGACTCTTCAAAACAGGCTTTTAAGGTAAGAAACAGATCCATAACTCAACACATTTCAGCCAAGAAAGAGTTTGAAAGCTCTTGTCAAATGCCTAGGATTGAACAAATCAACAAAGAACATCATTATCTCCCCATAAAAATGAAATTAGCAGTTCCTTAACCACTTTTTGAATCAATAGCCTGGAGTGAAAAATGAAGAAAGTATCACGTTCAAATAGAAAAATGAGGAACAATAAAATAATGTTTAATAACAGAACTGAACAAACAGATGGGTGTTTGCAGTGTGAATTTAGGAGAAAAGACAGATCTGATGTGAAAAGGAAATGTGAAAGGATACTGATTATTTATTAATGTGAGGAGACTGTTTATTTGATAGTGATCTGATAGTGATCAATCAGTGGGAGAATATTGATGTACAGTATATGTACAGTAGGTACTCTTTTAGTAGGGGCTTCCTATTCTCAGTCCTTCAGTAAATGTACCTATTCTTAATTATTCTTGTGCTGCTCTTAAACTTGTATTCCCAAAACTTAATGATTCAACTGGACTTAATAAAGCAAAATTACAGAACAAACAGCATAGAGGGATAAAGTCCTGCAATAAAAATTAATTACTGTGACATGAGGCATTCATTTCTGATGCTGATATTACAACACTATCAAATAGCACACAACACAAAAAAATAGAATACAGATATTAAATTGGAGAAATGGCAGCTTCATGCAGGACTGTTTTTTAGTGATCTTAAGTATTACAGGTATGCGGCACATCATTTGAATTTGTAGCTGAATTTACAGTATCATAGTGTCAGTTTTCACTGACTTTGATCTGAGGTGTACAGTAAATTCTTCAGTGACTGTGCTCATGAGATGCATACAGCCAAAAGATCTTCAGAGACAATGATTGATATGGAGCACTGCCAAGTATAGAATTTCCTTTTTCTTAGTGAAATATTACCATGGTTTTGACATTTATGCTGTTCAGATTTATACGTGCAATTTCCGATACAAGAAGACGTTTTAACGAACAGTTCTTTCCGGACCCTATGTGGACAACACCGTCCGACGGAGTGGGGAAACACTAGGGAAACGTCATGCAGGAATACGGGGCAGAAGACAGGGGGGCGTGTCCACGGTGCGCTGGTGCACGGGGTAGGTGTGGCCGAGGCGAACAATCCGAGAGAGTAGTCCTAGGGAATATCCAAAACACAAGGGTAAGTCCAAAACCAGGAGATCCATCAGAACAAAGAATTAAAAACCACGAAGGCCGGGTCGGAACCGGCGGACGGGTAACAGGAACGGGAACAGAGGTTAAAACCTTAATGGGACCAGGCGCTTTCAGGTCCCGGACTCGCACGATATGGAAATCAGGTGCAGAGGAAGAGCGTCACAGCGCCTGGCTTTTAAGGTGGGCAGGGAATGGGAAACAGGTGCAGAGAATTAAGTCTTAAGTGAAAGGGCTGGAGCACCCTTAAGGAGGGGGGACTAATATCGTGACAGACGTGGCTTTAAGAGTTCTCAGACAGTGTACACACTAGCTTAGGTTTTGTCATGGATATACATTATGGAGTTTAGAAAGAAAGTTTGGGAAGGATGACAGCATCCAAGTTCAATTTACCTCACTTTGGCCTAACTTTGATCACTCCTTATGTTATTTCCTGAATTAAAAAACAACATACCTCAACTGTTGCAGATTCCCTTTAGATAATACCTCACTTCTCATGTGCTGCTCATCCTATTGATAGCAAGTTGACTCTCAGCCAAAGGAAGTTAAGCCACATTTACTCTGACTAAAAGCAATTTTTTTTCTATTTTTCTATACATTTAATTTATGCAGAAATGCAGAAACTAGATTTCTTTTCGAATGCATTAGCTAAGTGATATTCTTTATTGCTAATGCCTAAAACAGCAATTTACAAATTTCTTCATGGGCTGAGGGCCTCTCTTACCAAAAGGAGTTACTTACAAAATATGTTCCAAATTGATCAGCAGGATCACAAAGAGCAGATGTATGTTGTATGTTGGTTGTTCCAAGTTATTGCCTTCAGTTAATGAGGCCAGAGCCTTCAGCTGGTATGCTCCATTCCTACTGAACTCCAGTCCAGTTTATGACATGTTTATAGATTTCTTAATGTCAAACCCCAAAGCCTATCACTGTGTGACCAGGAATACTTGGTTCTTATGATTTGCTCTCAATGGCCTCATACACTGGGTAGTATTTATGAGAAGAAGGCTCCAGAAGGCACCTGAAGAAGGCTCCACGGCCGAAACGTTGTGTTCTCTTTCTTCTTTTTTTCCAGCATGGAATAAACCTATTACTTGTTCCTTTGCAGCCTACGCATGCTGACGCAGCTACCCACCTGTATTTATTAGATGTCTTTAAATGTTAAAAGCCCAGTGTGGGCAACTAAAATGTGCTTTGTAGGTATGAAATTTAGGTAAATAAGTGAATTTTGAAACATTTTTGGAGATATTTGCTTCACTTCCTTTTATTTTGACCGTTTGTGAGTTACATATTATGAGAATCTTTTTAAAGCTGGGGAAAAAAATGAACAAAGTCTTACAACTGTGGATATTTTTTTTTTAACAGAAAAAAATACTATAAATAAATCATGCAAGGTGACTCAGTTATCGTTTTTCAGTAACATCAAAGACAATAACTGTTCAGGTACAGACCAGTTCCACACTGGATGGGGCTCATCAGTTCAATGTAGCCACATACAGTATTGATTGAACTCCTGATGTTATTTTGTCCTTCATTTCATCCAGCAGCTCCAGTTATTACCAAGGACAAAGATGTCCAACAGATTGAAACTGGGCACGAAATAAGATCAATGTTTAGGCTTCTGTTTAACCTTAACAACTTTTGTATTGACCTAGGAGGTCACTGTAATTCAAGACAAAATAATAATGTTGCTTATTTAAGACAGGAACTGTATACACTGAATGCTAGTTTACAGTATTTCTGAAGTTAATTAGGAAGGTAAAATAAAACATAAAAAATGTTACTAATGGAATAAGACCATTAGGCCACTTTAGCACATGTACTGTACTGTAGATGCTAGTAGCTAATTGATCTGATGAAATTCATTGAGCTCTTTCTTGAAAGAAGCCAAGGTATCAACTTCAACAGATGAGGGGTATCTTAATGGAATCACTATCTAATATCTACAGTACACATAGCTTTATTAAAATGGTCACAGAAGACAGGAAATTCATCAACAGTGCAATTTATTTACAGGGCAAAAGCACAAATAGCGAGCAGTTTTATTCACAGCACAGATCTGAGGACAGATGGTCACACAATATTAAAGAATTATGTTTAACAAACAAACCTACAGCTGATACTTGTACTTGTTCTTTCTTGCAAAAGACATCTTATTGTGTTATATCCCTGTCCTTTCTTTTATAGATGTTCCACGTCAATTTTTTCTCTTGAATTCTATCTCCATATACCTGATTAATTAATAGTGAAGAGTGCCTGATAATCCCTAATTAGCAATCATATGTAAATAAATGGTTTAAATGATTCCATAATTATATCATTATGCTAAATGATAAACAATCCACAACACTGACAAAAAACTGTAGATGGCTTACAACCAATCTAATTAATAAAATGTTTTCATAATGCATTATATAGTATTCATTTACTGCACCAATAAAGGCATTCAACCAGGTTTGAAGGTGACCTCAGAAGTGTGTAGAAGAAAATATGAGCTTGATGATATACTCTTTTCCTTGGATGGAACTACATTACATAAAAGGCAAGAAGACAGAGCTGGCAGTGTGAAAGCATGTTTCTCTTCAGTTAAAATTGGCATGACATGTTGCATCTCATAGAAACATTGTTGTAGAACACAAAAATAAGCAATAGCAAAACTGGGGAGGAAATGTGTGAGTTAACAATGTGAAGGGTAAATCTCATTTACAACATTTAAACTTTCAGCAGTGGCCTGTTATACAGCACGAAATTCTTTAGTAATTCTTGAGTAGGTACTGCACGTTGTCTAATGCAGCCAGGAGATTGTGGCATGAAAGTAAGTGAGTAGTTCTGCACTAATGGACAGTACCACACCAAGACCTATCTCTCAATTGTTTGTTCCCAGGACTGGAAAAAATAAAAAAATGGATTATAGCAAAGACTTTAAGTCTTAAAAAGAGGCTTCCAAGTGATCCAACTGTTTCATGGCCCTTTTCTCTCTACCTTTGCAATAACAGGACTGAATCCAAGAAGGGTACATTCTTAGGCTTAAATAAATGATCTACTGTTCTCAGACAGCTTTAAATAACTGTCTCCTTTAAGTCTTGGAAAGAAAAGTTACAAGGGGACAAGTTACTCTTTGTCACAGTTATTCATGGTAAACGAATGAACGTATGCCTTTAGGGGTTCCTTCCATTAGCTTGGCTGTCTGACTCATTATACAACTTCGGCAGTTCTCTCAAGTTCTCTCTTGAATGGACCTCTTCATCTCACTGAAAGGGAATTGAAGGGGATGACCATTAGGCTGACTCTGTTTCTCTTTTGATCACCCTGTTTGATTTTAGATACCATTTTCTTTTTTATATGTAGTATGTAGACAAAAACATTAACTGACACAAAACACACACTTTGTGTATTATTGATTTATTTCACCTTGATGTCATTGACTTAATCTAAATTGGAAGACAATACTTTTTAAACGTCACACTATGGCTTCATCTAATTTGTAATTGTAATCCTTCTGAGCTCAGTAGAAAAACAGTATAATGAAGTATTTATCAAATTGAAGATACCATAAAAATGTTTTAATAACTTTTAGGTCTTGTTTACCCAAACCAGTGTCCTGATCATTGTTTCATGACAAGATGTTCTTACCTCATTTACTTACATACACTGTATGCATCGGGATAAATGTCTACAACTCCAAGCTCTGCAGAAATCTGGAAGAATGCCAGAGATTCAATTAGTAAATGCATGAAATTGGATTTTTTAATAAGATTAATGTTGGTCAGTTCAAAAATATAATTGTCTCATGCATTTACTCTTATGGGGTGGAATCTCACAGCCTTCAATTGTATTTTGCTACCAGGTCTAGGCAAACTTTTAATTTTAAAATAAATGAAACACGTACTGTACCTTTTGCAGAAGATTTGCATTTTTCATTGCAGTAAATGTATGTTAAAAGACAACAAAATGGACTTGTAGACAGGTTTGCTTGTTTTGCATGGTACATGGAAGCTGCAGCTATCATAACATCCACCCACACTGTAGGCCAAAGCTAAAGTGAAGGTCAGGTCAAAATATAAAGTAACTGAATGGCATCTGGTCTGTTTTCACAATGCCCTCTTGTGGTCTGGAGGTGAGCTGGTCTTACCATCCACCTAAATACACAGATGTCTACTCATAAATCCGAATCTTTGTTTAAAAAGTACTTTTAGGAGGATATAACAATACAAAATAAATCTTGTAAACATTTGTGTGGGAAGAAGGGCTGTTACCTACAATAATATATACAGACTATAAAGGAGCACCATCTCTTTAAACAAGGAGGGAGGAGCTGCCAAAATAAAAGAAACATTTCCAAACAAGTTAGAGAGTTGTAGAGCTATGAGATGGTGGATGGGCTATTTTTCTTGTATTGCACTGGTCCTGGTAACATACAGTAGATTGTTGTCCTGCTATTCTAAAACACTTTCTAAGGGATTTTGTGGAGGACCTGTGTACATAACTAAGAAAAAGTGTTTGAGCAGAATTTCTTTATATTTCAAGAACAAATGTCCACAATTGTAGTACTTAAAGCATAAAGCAGCCATTCTATGTAATTAATACAAAGGAAGCTACACAATGCTACTCATTAAAGCTATGGTGTGAATAGTGCAGTGGAGTTCAGACAAATGGAGCTAATGATGCATTCAAGCAGCGTAGAGCACTACATCTAATTTAAATATTGGTAAGTGCAATTAGAGATCTCTAATTAAAGAGAGGGCAATTCATAGTTTTTTTCTATGTTACGACTGGAACTATCAGGGGCCAGAAAGGGTGATTGTTCAGCTCATCATTTTTTCAAAGACATCAAACAACTGTTAAATCAGTCTCTTTTATTTAATCATATTGGTATTCTTGAAGATAAGTAAATAGTGAGGTACTGTTACCATTACTAAGAGTTACAGTATGTGAACTAAACCTAATTGAGCAAGTCTGGAATAGGAGCATCTCTTGATTCTCCAAGATTTCTAATGTGAACATCAAATTTTTACTCATATGAATATGATGATCAGGCCATTCTATGAGTAGGTGTGAATATCCTGCTCAGAGATGGAGGTTGGATGGGCTCATCATAGCTGTGTGTCCAATCTCCTCCAGCTTGTCTCGGTGATAAGAGAAGAGTGCTGCTTTGCTTTGTGCTGAAGGCAGCTTCCAGCCCAGAGAAGGTTCGCATTGCACTGATCTGAGCAGTCCAACAGGTTGTGCACAAAGTCTGACTTGGGTCTGGTCAAGTCAACTGATGGGGAAAAATTTGGTTGGTCCCAAGAGTTGTCAGCAAAAAGGTCCAACTACTGTACATTCATTCCTTTTTATCAGGTGAAATTGCATTTCATTTGCTGAGTTGTAAGATTTCTTTTGTTGCAGAGAAAGCCTTGGGCAGAATTTTGGTTATGAATTCGCTCTTGATCAGGCATCTTGGGCTAATGATCAATATTCTGCCTTGGACAATGGTGGGTGCAGTTACTGTACATGGTCCATTCTTCAGCTAGGTTTTACTTGAAAGAGTGGAGCAAGAGAAGGTGAGCAAAGTGTAAAGTCCCGAATCATAGTTTTATCTTTATTTGTTATTGGCTGTAATGGCATCAGGTATAGTGCTCTCCACCCAGCAGGCTAATAGGTTGGTCATCTTGATGTGATTGACAAGTGGCCTCCAGCTCTGCAACCCACATGGACCCTACTTGGGATGGCAGACAGATACTGAGTGTTCTGCACTTAATCATTGGAAGTGTAAAAAAATAACACAATTTCCAGAGTCTTGTTTTGTGTTAGAGTTAGGACATGCTGCGTATTAGAAGGACTTATCCCCAATGCATTCTTTACATAGAGAGAAACTAGATTTTGCTAGGGTTAATGCCCATTCAAGGCAACAGAAAGATTATAAGAAATCTCCTTCTAACATTTAATTCTTTGTATAACAATGTGCTTTGCTGCTACAATACAAGCAAGACTGAATAACATTAATATTTTCATGGGAAATCAGTTTCTATTTTATTTAAAACAAGGCCTGTAATATAATTAGACAGCACGAGTGATTATCACATTGGAGGCTGGGTGACTTACAGTGGTAGATTTGCAAATGGTGATGACACCAAGGTCTGAGTTGTTAACTCTTGTAAAAACATTCCAGGTTAGTGGATCATCATGGATTTTCCCAGTTTCTAGAGTAATGACTTAACTGAGATTGTGTAAATCTATCCTGGGTGAGATACTAATCTATACTAATCACCCAGAGAGGAGCAGGAGCTCAGGGAGAGAGAGGAGCAGGAGCTCAGGGAGAGAGAGAGAGAATCTCTCACCACACCATCCAGAGAATCAACGCCGAGATCTCAAGGTGCTGCGCCCTGCTCCCAAACGTCTACCTGGCCCATCACTCCACCCTTGGACCACAGCATCTACACGACCATAAACACCTCAAAAAACAGACCATTGGACTCTTCACAAAAACTCTGAAAGACATCACACTGGGCAGACACCCAAACAGCACCCCAGAGAGAAACAGGAGGACTAGCAGAGGAACGCCCCAGCACCCACACGCCCAACCCAGACCAGCTCAACCCACAAAGAACAGAACCAGCACCACCCTACAGCCCTCCAACCCAGACCAATGACCGAACAGGACCAGAACCAGCGCCCCACCCCATGCCCCTCACCCAGACCAGCAGCTGAACCGGACCAGAACCACAACCCCTCCCCACCCAGCACAACAGCAAAGCGGGACCAAGCCCCTCCTGCACAGCTATGCCGCAGCCCTGGCCAGACCAGCGGTCCCGAGCGGTTTGGAGCTGGGAGAAATCCAGCAGCTCCTGAACCTCATCTGCACCCGGCTTATGAGCTGAACTTCCATCACCCACAGCGACAGACAAAAACCCAGCACAATACTTGTTTCTGTTGATGATGTAAATGTCCGACACTAATTTGTGTCATCTATAAGAATTTCACTCGATTTGGCATGAGAGATTGTTTTACAAACTACTACAAAGTGGCATAAGGGGCAAAGTGTACGACATAATTAAATCAATGTATTCAGAGAGCAAATGTGCAATGAAAATTGGAAACAAAAGGACTAAATTCTTCACCCAAGGCCGCGGGGTGAGACAGGGCTGCAGCCTGAGCCCAAAACTGTTCAATATCTATATCAATGAATTAGCAGGAATGTTGGAGCAGTCTGCAGCTCCTGGTCTCACACTACACGACACAGAAATCAAGTTCCTGCTCTACGCAGATGACCTGGTCCTGCTGTCACCCACAGAACAGGGGCTGCAGCAGAACCTGGCACTGCTGGAGCAGTACTGTCAGACCTGGGCACTGACAGTCAATCTGGACAAGACCAGAGTTATGGTTTTCCAGAAGAAAGCCAGACCTCAGGGAAACAGGTACAAATTCACACTGAACAACAACACATTGGAGCACACATCCAGCTACACATATCTCAGTCTCACCATCAGCTCTTCTGGGAGTTTTGACCTGGCAGTGAAGGCACTGAGGGAGAAGGCACTCAGGGCTTTCTACACAATAAGAAGGAGGCTCTTCAACATCAACCCACCAACACGAATCTGGCTCCAAATATTTGAAAGCGTAATCCAACCCATTGCCCTATACGGCAGTGAAGTGTGGGGTCCCCTCACAGACCAGGATTACACCCAATGGGACAAACACCCCACAGAAACTCTGCACATGGAGATCTGTAGAGAAAAACTCCTAACAACGGGTGCAGGGCCGAATTAGGCCAGTACCCACTATTGATAAACATACAGAAAAGAATATTAAAGTATTGGCTACACCTAAAAAACAGCGACCAAAATTCCTACCACCACAAAGCCCTGCTGAGCCAAGAGCTGAGCCCAAAACAGAGCCCCCTGAGCCAGCTGTTCCTGAGGCTCACCGACCTGAGCCACACCAACCCTAACCAGCCTCAGGACAGCACTGCTAGAGCACCACAACCCAGACTCAACCACATCACTGCACAGATCAAACAGCAATATCTCACACACTGGGACACACACACACAAACACAACATAAACTGGAATGCTACAGAACCCTAAACAGACAATACACACTAGCTGAATATTTGACCAAAATAAAAAATAACAAACAGAAACAGACCCTGACGAAGTACAGGCTCAGTGACCACAGCCTGGCCATAGAAACTGAGCGACATAGGCAGACCTGGCTGCCCAGAGAGGACAGGCTGTGCTCCCACTGCCAGCGGGGAGAAATAGAGACAGAGGTGCACTTCCTACTGCACTATGACAGATACTCTGGGATTAGAGAAACATTCTTCCCGAAATTCAGAAATCTAATCCCAGAGTTCCCACACCTGCCAAAATCACAACAGGTCCCAATCCTACTGGGAGAGTTAGGAGGGAACTCAGATGAACTGGCAGCCCAGTATGTGATCTCCTGTCACAGCCTGAAGAACAGTGAGCCTGTCTCCCAATAATGCTCAATATGTTTACAGTATATGAAAATATTTTATAACATGTCTGTGTTGTACATGTCTGTAATAGATCTGTAGATTTTATTTTACTTTTATTTTGTGTTTTGTTCCATGTTAATTTTAGTATTTTTATTTGCTTTGGCAACACTGATTGTACCCATCAGTTATGCTAATAAAGCACCTTGAATTGAATTGAATTGAAAATACTAATCAATCATGATATTAACCACAACCTATGATACCTATATATAAATCTAGGCTAGCTAGCAAAATCAGGGCAAAGTACAATATTTTTCTAAAAGATATTGTTACAGCTTTGGTGACTTGAGAAGTGTCTCCTTAGATTTTAGATAAAGTTTGTGACACTGGGAAGAGTAAACACTTCTAACTTCAAGCAGAGAGGATGTTTGTTGCGGTCTGGGGGGTCCCTTGAGCAGAAACAATAGTAAAGTCTATCTTGGTATGCCTAGGCAAGTTGTGGATTAATGATTGCAAAGGAGCAGAGCAGAAAGACATAGCATAAGTTCACTTGAAGAGCACAGAAGCAAGGGAATAGGAAAAGGAGAGAGGAGGAAGGAAGAGAAAGGGGAGCAGGGAGAAGAGAGAGGAGTCCAGAGGAGTTGGGATTTGAAGCTTGCGCCAGAGGAGAGCACCTACTTCATGATCATCCAAATCAAACCTGACTGGAGCTAAGTATTTGAATCTTGTTAGAGAGAACGTGCTATTCTGTATTTTTAGGGAAGTTGGGTTTCCTGGTACCTCAGTTTGAGACGTCTTTCCTGATTAGGGTGCATTTTATGGATAGGGATATAGACTACCATTTATTTTGTGGAATCCAGGGAGCAAAGAGAGAGATTTAACTGCAGGTTACTTAACTTACTTACTTAATTGAGTTAGAAGGCAGTTCATCTCTTGTGTGGCCTCTGTAGGTATATTAAGAGGTTTATGCTTGGTAGCGGGGGTTATGAATAATTATTTCACTGATTGACTAAACCACTCGGTCAATTCCTGATTTTCACAAGTTTCGTAATCCCCGATTTGTAATAATATAATAGCGCTAATTTGAATCGACAACTCTCATTAGGAGTTTAAAGATTGATCCATTTGAATGTGCTGTCCTTGACACAATCCTTGTATGCTTCCATTGTAACTAGTTGATGTTTCCTATTCTTTGTCAGAGAAACTATGTACAGTATGGAACCTGATGTGCCATTCAGAACAATTTATATTCAAGGTAGAAATGACATGTTGCAGGGACAAAAAGTACAATTATTCAAAATATAGGTGAAAAATACAAGAAATGTAGTATCCTTTGTATTACCTGTATTGTGGAGAACATACATCAACAGTTCAGTCACTAGATGTCTTGCATAAGTTTAGACTTCTATGTCATTAGTGCCCATGTAAACAAGGTACTGCACAATTAATTAAATAAGAATAGTTCAGTTGCTGTGTTTATACCAATTGCACATACTATTGTGTATGCAAAACTGCAGACATTGTTTGAAATTGATGCCATTAAATGTATTCCCTACTGGACAAATAGATTTTGTCTTATTTTGCCATTACAGCGCTTCTTCACAAATCCACCTGCTTAATACTCTGAAGGGTGTATATGATTTCAGACTTCAGGGTGATTCAGAGCCTCTTCATGTTTTACAGGTAGGGAGCATAACCATCTTACAATGAGAGGTGGTAATCATAGCCATTTCCTCTATGGCCTCTTTAGTCTGATTTAGTCAACAACTCCAACAGCTTCAAGCCTCAGAATGAGAACAGTGAAGATTAAAAAAAACCCAGCTAAAATACATAACTTATATTTAATGTGTTATATACTTATAAAAAATAAATATAAAAACCAAATGATAGCAGACTGACACCATGTTACATAATATATAATCCTATGTGTTTTTAATACATATTCATGAGTGGCTCTGTTCTACTTCTGTCCTTCAAATACTTCAAATACAAGGAAAACAGTAAACAGAGTGCAATGTACAGTAGTTAGAATGCACAATGTGCACAAGCGATCTTAACATTATCATAACGTGGCAAAGAATCAGAGCTGTTCTAACTTCCAAGCAAAATAATTCAGTTGTTGGCTTTAGATGTTAAGTGAACAAATACTCTTATGTGTTTGCAGTTTTTAGAAAATATATAACTAAGTACTAGATCTAACTTCAGAAATAATAAAGAATATTTTGCCCAGCTAAAATATGGCATGAGATAGATCAAAACTGCAAAACTATAAATTCCAAATGAAGCAAGAAGGCACATGGTAAACATAGTAAAAAGATCGGTATTTGGTTTTGATGAGAAGGTTGCACATAACAGGCTAAAGGTCCTGATTTGCTTGATGATACAGTTTCTGGTGGTGATACTGTATATACTTAATAAACCCTCAGTTTCTCTAACAAACACTTTACATCATCCTATGGCTATGACACATTCATTATTATATTACAATTCAACTTCAACTTAAATTAATATAACAGCTGTTACATAAAAAATAAATATTTTCCATTAAGCCTTTACATTTGATTATGACTTCCCAGCCAAAAAGTTAAGAAAATGTACACAGCCACTAAATCTTGTTTGTGTTAAATTGTAGAAATAAACACTAGAAATAACACTAAAACCTGTACTTGCAATTAGGTCATTAGCACGAACTGTGTGGATTTCTATAAAGCCTGGGTTTTCTTCTTCAATCTTTTCAATTTGAAGAATATGTTTTCCACCTCAATTTTGATGATTTCATATCCATCTTTTGTGGAAACATCCTGCTAAGCAAGTAAACTGTATTAGAGGACTTCAAAGCTCAGTTAAGAACAAAGTGAAATATGAAATAGTCCATTCCTTATTGTCGTTTTACTAATGTAGTAATGTGAGGGTTTTACATTTACTTAATTACAAATGGGAACAGTAAATAGACTGCTTTGATGGCAATTAGGAATCAAACACAATAAAAGGCACTCATACATAGATTCTATACAGTATATACCATATGTGATTAACAGATATAACACCAAAATATGCATAGCAAACAAACAAGAGTAAACAGATATATAGTATTTTTACTTACTAATCATTCTGTGGTTTTCTCATTAGTTGGTCATTCTTTGAGTGATTGACAGTAACCTCTGACCCATAGTCTTGGGTACCAGACTGAGAGGAATCATTTTACACAATTACTGTGCGGGAACTGTTACTGAATGGATCAGTTAACAATGTCCTTCACTGTGTCAGACTTGGAGTATGTTGCTTATCAAAGAGGTCACTTGGCTACAATCCTAATGATTGTCGATACAATGCTAAGTACTTACCCTATACTTTACTCTATACTGGGATGTATTAAAATGCATCAGATAAGTACAGTACTTTATATACACCAGTAGATAAAGTACTTATTAATACAATTTTGTTGCGCTTTATGCCTCTCAGTACATTTAGGCAAAACATATTTCTACTGTATATATACAGTTATTTTTTATATAATAATAATCGATTTGACCATGTTTCTTACAGGTAACTTAAAATGGAATGGTGGAAATGTTCAAATAAAAATACAGGGTGAATTTTTGTTCAAGTCAATTTATTTTAAAGCCTTTCACTATTAAATGAATTATCCAAATCAGTGCAAATTGCATTCACATGCTATATTTAACAGTAACATTGCACAAAAATACATAAAGTCCAATCAAATTATTTTCTCAAAATGCTTAGTTGTAAATTATGAAATAATGCATAGAAAAATAAACGGAGAAGACAAAAACAAACCAGAAAATGCCTGGAAAATACAAGATTACACAAAACCCAGAATGGAAGACATCATAGGGTAATTAATACAATTAATATAATAAAAAACCAAGAAAGACTCAGCAAAGAATACAAACAAAAATGTACATACAGTAACTGCAATTATCAAAAATACACCTTAGGTGGGTAGGTACTTATTATTTAGTTTCTGTATTGTGCTTACCAGTTTAAATACCACAGCACAAGTTAGAATTGTTGGCCACATACAGGGATCTGCAGATAGCATGACTGCAACCACAAAAGCCTGGCTACATTAACAATAATTCAAAAACAATATGCTGATCCCCAAAACATCCCAAGACATAAATTATTTAACAAAGTTATGTCAAAGGATGTGAGGGCTCATTTGAAAGTAAAGTGTAAGATTAGTGATGTGGATTTCTTGTTGTTTTTTTATTTAAAGCCAAGTGTTTCACAAAGAATAACATAACTTTCAGAAGATTTGCCAGAGTGAATCAGGATATCACAGGTACGTGCCTACACACATAAAACAGAAAGCTTTGGAATGCAGAATTATACAAGGATTAGCTCGTCTCCTTTTAGTGAATGAGCTTCATGAATAGGTTTATTTGCAAAGCAGAACTAAAAACTGCATTGAAAAAAACTGGTAGTTTTTCGTTATTGCTGCATGGAATCCTACTTTTCCATCTGCTTATTGTAATTGTATTTTATTTCTTAAAAAAATATCTAAATTTAAAAGAAAATACCTGTGAAAAGGGCAGCCTCTGTTTTCTTTGATACTTATGATAAGTGAGAAGTAGGCAAAAAGTGGCACAGACCATGTTCTTTCTTTCATAGTGATCTTTTAATGCTAAGCAGCCTGGCGTTTTGAAACAAAATAAAGATTGTTCTGGGGTTTGGGAGATGTGGACAAGGTTGCACTGGAGAAAAACAAATGAAAAGAACAAAGTACATAAAACCAAAATAACCCCAGAAATTCGAAAGCATTATAATACAATAGAAAAACCTGTGAAACCCGCAGAAGAGCAGCCCCTGGACAATACAAAAAAAACCCTCTTTTCCACATTTCAAAGGATGAAATTCCTGCAGTGCCCTTGGTATGTTAAGCAAAGAGGAGTAAAGTAAGCTCAATTAATATCACGAGGATTCTGCCGGCCTTTTTGTGGTTAAGGATCTAAACTGAGTTATACCCTATTCAGTGATTTCAGTTCCTAAAATCGTAAACAAAGCAAACTAAAAATTTGTAACTGAACAAAAATAGTTACATTTAGAATAAAAAACTGAACAATGTAGAATTATACCGCCAGCAGTGCAAATAATGTTAGCAATGTGGTATACTTTATTATTTGAATTTACCAACATATCAAGGCCTGTATTGAATTCTACAGTATATAATGAAATTGTTTTAACGGATCTCAACTGCTTATATTCATTAAACTGGATGCTGTGCCCTGCTTAAAGTCAGTCGTACACTCTTGGGGTTATATTTAGTTTTTTTTTTTGGCTGGAGAGAAACAGAAAGCCTCTGATGAAATAATGGGGGATTTTCAACCTGAATGAGCCATAGATTATTGTACCCATAAGGACTTCAGTCAGTATTGCTTTAGAGGATCACCCAATGAGTAAAAAGCTTCCTTTTTATTATTAGTCAATGTGGCACTGACAGGGGAAGAGATGCCTACAAGCACCAATAGGACTTCAGTGCTCAAATTGGCAAACCAGAGGAAGGTCAGAGGAAGCAGAAATATCATGACTGAATCTGACAACCCTCTGAAGATACAAACACAATGTACTACATAAGCCTTTGAAAGGTACATGTGTTCATTTGCCTGTATGGAATGATAAACATTTACTATTTTGTAAGGTAAGCAGGAATATGAAAAATATGGAAAAAACTTAATATTATCTTTCAACCATTGTTTGGACATTAAAACATCTGGTTTGTCAAAAGTCTAGAAGGAACCCATTTCCAATTCCTGGTGTGCTGTTAATATAATAATGATACAATTTTATTTTATCTTCCTTACAGACGACAGGTTCTCCTCTCATTCAACATAATTTCATTAACAGATTTATTCCAAGGTTCAGGACTTTATAACCTTTACTCTGTGACTCTACTACCATGAGATCAGTGTTAGGTTACTTTTCAAAAGTAATCCACATACAGTACATCACATTTATTAATTCCTTTACAGTTATGTTTACAATTTAATAAACAGTATTTTTTATTCTGTATCAAGAAATATAAAATATAATATTTTATTAAAATAATTTAATAAATAAAGGAGTGGAGGGAAAATGATTTGTCATCAGTTAAAGGGATGCAGTGTGTAAAGTTACCATTTTAAGAAACACAATCCTTCTTGAAAGCAATTTCCTATTAAAAAAAAAGAAACCAATTGTGCAAGTATCTGTAATATTTCAAAAGCAACTTTTCCCAGATCTGGAGATCATCATAGTCCTCTCTGCCTGATGCTAAAAGCCAAACTTGTATTAACAGCTTTCTCGTTTCTGTAAAACGTTGCTATTAAAGGTGGTTTTATAAACTCGATTGAAGTTTGTAATTTTACTATTTCTGAATTCAGTTTCAGGTGGTACTATGATTCATGCAACTGCCACACAGATCTTGGGTTCAGTTTAAGAGTTGGGTGCTTTCTGTATGGAGTTTCCCTGTTCTCCCCCTGTCCAGAGACAAAATTCACCTTCAAAAGGCATTGGTGACTCTAAATAACCTGTATGCATGTGCAACTTCTGACATTCTCTCCAGAGTGTACCCAGTATCTGCCTTGTACCCTTTGCTTTCTGAATCGATCTAGGTATCTGTGTGCCTGACCTGGAATAAGTGATTTTCTGGCAACTAGATGATAAAAATGAATTAAAGACTGTCCAGAAATCAATTTTGATGATATACTAAAACAAAAAGAAATGAATTTGAAAAAAAAACCATTACATTAGCATAAATTGATCATTTTTCATACAATTGAAATACACATTGGCACACGTTTCATTATGTTTGAAAATTAATTTACTCTCAGTTTTCTTTTTAAAAATGCAGGATACAGTGCTGTTCAACTGTTTGGAACACAAAGTACAGAGATGCTAGGGAAGAGAATACAATTATTTCATTTTTTAAGTAATCTCTATTCCCTATTAACTTTGCATCCCTAAATCTACAGTATAATAATCTTATCTTTTCATATTATACAGCATGTTTCCAAACTTGGATTGCGCTGTACACTATATTAGCAGTAAACTTTCATGAATATATTTATTTTCCATACCATTTTCAAATATTCTTGAAACCTGTACTCTTATACAGAACATAGAGTAATGCTGTTTTCAGGACTGCCCTGGGCTTAACAGGATTGGTTTTCATTCTAACAGTCCTTCAGTTCAGCGTTTGCCAAGTTTCATTTACATTGAGACTTGTTGTATTTGCAGTTTTCACTTTGGGAGATATTCCCATGGATACAGTTGCATTTAACCTGAGTTCCACTCATTGAAAGTGGTCTATCCTTTGGATTGCAGAGAGGTCTTCCTTGATTTTATTTGGAAAGCAGCCAAATGTGAAACTGTGCTCTTTAGATTTTAGTATTTGTTTCACATATTAATCAACATTTGTCTGTTTGCATTGACCTGCAGTGTTATTCACCCTGGAGTACAAATTTACCAATGTGATTCTATTGGAACATAGGAGAACCTTTTTACAAAGGCTATTCTTCCTAGCCTGTTAAATACCTTAGTTTCCTTTTTATCCCTCTTCTCATACTGCAATCTTACCTGGTACAGCATACAGTTCTTATTGTATTTGTATTTGAGCAATAGGCTCCTTACCTCTCTATTCAGCTAAAATTTGTAAATATAAATGTTTAGTCTGTCATAGAAACTGTAAAATATACTAACAAACAGTAAATAGATTTATTCTCCACAAGACTATAAAATGTTTTTTTTTAATTTGTTTTTAATGAGGGCTTCTTTTAAAGCTTTTTGTAGAAGAAAAAAACGTTTATAGATTGCATACCGTAGGACATCGGAAGGAATCTGCAATGCAACTAGAGACTTATTGACTGACAGAAGATAATGACATCCACCATTTTCTAGTTTCACTCTTCTTGTAATCATTTCATGTTATCCCCAAAACCTGTAAACTGGTGTGTTTCATTAGGACATGTAAATCATAAAATATAAATATATTTAAGCTTGAATAAGTTAAACCAGTGTGCTCATTTTAAAAGGAATGGATAAATTAATCTACAGTTCATTCTCTATAGTCTCCATAGTCTTTGTTGCTTGAGTAAGCTATTTAACTGGACACTGATCTTATTTGTTTTGTATGCTTATTTTTGAGAATTCATCTCTAACAGTTTAAAACCATGTTTGAGTTTCACTATGTGAATATAAAGAGAAAATGCAATTTTAATTCTTTGTAAATCTAATTGTTCATCAACAAAAATAGTCTTTCTTATGGGAATATTTCACTGTACTTCTAATTCTTGTGTACTTCTTCATATTCTGGTGCTCAAGAATGTCTCTTATATAAGTATATAAACGCAGAGTATACTCCAGTGGTATACTTTAAACATGTTTGCAGTTTGAGCCAGCTTTATTATTCACACTGTTATTCTATTCTCCAGCTACAGTGGTCCTTCTGATAGAAAACCTCCTCCTCCATTGTTAATGATAAAAATACTAATATCTAGTACTTTGCTTAATAAATATATCCATGTACACGACTAGAATGGGTTGCAATGCAGGCAATTACTGCAACTACTACATTATTAATATGGTAAGGGCCTGGCAACACAGCACATGTAACTGGATGCATTGTGATATAGATCTCAGTCTGTCTCTTAACATTCTACCAGTGAAAGGAATCACATGGGACAGCTGTAACAGATGTCCCTGAGGTGCACAAGGCATTAAAAAACACTAAATATTTTATTATTGTTAATATTTTGGAAGAACTTCAGATACCACAGAGGGCAGGAGTGAGGAGTGGAGGGTAAATGTTCTACTATTGGGGGAAAAAAATATATTTTCCCAAACTTTGTCCACATACAGTACAAAATATTACAGAATGAGCACAATAATTTATAAAATATAAACAACCTGCTAGAGTCAGAGGGCTAGAGATAAATGTTAGTGGTGTTAAGATGCCTGCTTTACAAACAAATATGAGGTACTCTAGGTAAGAAGTGCATTTTAATTCCTGTAAAGAGTCCAAAGCCAACCTTCTGAATGTAAAAAGGCATATTTAAATAACAATTCTTGAAGGGGTTTGAGTACTGTCTAATTAAACTTAAAGTATTAACATTACCCATACACTCCATCTTCCCATCAATATTAATATTCAGTGAGGTTACTAGTCCCATCCTGTGACATTACAGTTTTATCCATCTATGAATTCAACGGTGTTATTATTATTGAGGTTCATTTTTCACTCTGAAATGTGCATACTGAATGAGATACTGGGTCTCAGGAGTGACATCATTCAAGCAACAAGGTAAGAGCCTCTTGGGCTTCCAGCATTTTTAGATTTTACAACCATTACAAATTGAGCTCCAAGACACAATGGAACTAATGACACAGTGGAACTAATGACATAGGAAATGAAAACTTATAGTGAAATTAAGTGGCTAATAAGGAACAAGTAAAGGTTTATTCCATGCTGAAAAGAGAAGAAAAGAAACACAATGTTTCACCTGTGGAGCCTTCTTCAGACGTTAGAAGGAGAGGGAAACCCCACCTACTTGAACTAAATATGTTAATATTTTCATTTTTGTGATATTGTTTTAGTCGTTCTTTAAACACCAGATAAGTTTATAAAGATATTTCCTGTTTCTTACAAACATGTCCATAAGACCATCAATCAGAACTTTGTGTGTGAGTAGATCTTATTTGAAAATCAAGACACCTAAACACAGCACATTTACCCAAAACATTTTTTTGTGGATTTTATGGGTAAAAGCTCCAAAAACATGAACTACATTTCCATTGACCTAATGATTTAGTGTTATGGAAGGTAAGAGTTAGAGGTATTAAGTTACTGATGTCCACAGTATACCTCAGGATTCCACAAAACAGGGGACATAGTGATGGTTACATTTTATTGGACATTTTGTAGCTACTACATTGAAAAACAATCCTGAATTTATTAAAAGAGAACGCTCTTTGACCTAAATCAACATTAATGAATTTACAAAAAAATCAGACAATGTGCCTATATTTTGTAGATCTTGGGCCTCATTAACTTCCTTGATTTTCATTTAATAATATTTTGTATGCATCACAAAAACGGAACCAGTTCTATTCCACTTTCATAATGAGTTACATTTACACATCACCCACAATTTGCCCTTATACATTTCCCCACCGACTATTGCCATTTTGCCCACTTTCTGTTGCGACATCTTTGTTTCAGGACATTTCAGGTTCTCACAGCATGATTCTGATCCATGGCAGTGAAGAAAACGCAGACGGCTGCGGTCACAAGTGTGTGCATCCCTTCGTAGAGGAGCTTTGGGGAGAACACACTCCAGATGAACAAGTGGTACCGCAGCGCTGTGACGAGAATGATGTAGGCTGCAGCTGGTATGGATCGAAGCAGTGCAAAGCAGTAGCAACCATGGCCAATGGCCGCTGTGCTCCTGAGGAAAAAAAGGTAAAAGGTGAATCCCCAGGATTTAGAACATCTCAGCGTCTTGTAATGATAAATATCAGATATATTACTATGCACACACCCCCAGAGCTCATCTGGAGCAACATCATTAAGGTGAAGGGAAAACCGTAATCATCAGCCTTGCACCAATAGAAGGAGGTTGACACATACTACCCAGAAAATTTTGCCCAGCAACTTTTGTTTGGCTCAAAGATGATTCTGACTCATTTGAAACGCCCCGGCACATAAAAAACCAAGCCAGATCTCATCATCTGTTCACATGTGTTCACTGTTTACTCTTAATTTTCAGATCCTGCAAATAAATAGGTAGAAGGAAATATATTGAAAGCTTAGCTGAGCTCCTCAACGTAAAAACAAAATAAACAGGGTTACAAAGCTAGCAAGAGATGAAGTTGAATTGTATAATAAAAAGAATAAATATATAAACAAACTCACTGCTGGCTCCAGGGCAGTACAATATCACCTTACATTGACAGTTGCCTTGGGGGTTTCCTCTTGGTTTGAAATTGCTCATTTTTATATTCTGGAATCTATTTAACTTGCAAGGTACTACTGTTTCATGAATGAAACCTTTGCAGATGTATCTTTTTTTAAAGCAAGTTTAGCATTAAGTGCCCAGGCAGAAGTAGGGTTTGCCGTTTCACCAAGATCTGAGAGAGTGTAATCTTAATAATCCCTACTCCGCCACCCTTGACATTGAGCAAATTGTGTGCCAGCACTTGGGGAATCCCTGGGGAAGGTATTCTGATTATCTCAAGTGATTGGAAAAGACTCGGCATCGAGAAAACCAGCCATGTACAACAATGCGTTCTATGTTGAGATCCTATGGGCAATATGCTAGATTTACAAAGAAAGTCTTAGCACACATAGTTGTGCTATTAGGGCAAACCTTCTTTATTATACGTTTAGAGGAGACAAACATGAAGGTCTTAATAATGGAGAACAGAAGCCACAAGAGTGGTTTTCTCATAAATGACAATGCACAACAGTTCCTCTGAACTTTTTTTTTTCATAAGTTGTGGAAAATGGAGCACTGTATCGTACATTTGGCACTGACTGAAGGAGAGGCACTTCTCTTACACCACATGCACCTGGGAAGCTGTGTCAAAAGGAACCCTGACTGACTAATCTGACCATAATCTTGATCGCAGTTGGACCAAGCTTTGATGCCTGGACCACAGAACTCAATCTGTGCCTGGGTGAATGCCTTTACCAGCTTAGTCGAACAGGAGCCAAATTACATACTGTATGTGTGTTAGTGTGAGGTGCTCTAAAGCCACTGACATTCTCTCTTATTCATAACAAATCTGAAAAGTTGAATATGATGTCAAGTATTTGGTATTCAAATGACTGTGGAAATATCTCACCTTTTCCACAACATTGCTTTGATTTTCCTTTTGTTACACTCTCTATGTTGATATTCCCCTGCAAATAATTTCTCACAAATATCCTTAAGGTTTATTGTGGCATACCATAGTAAAAGTACAGTAAACTACGAAAAACAGAGATGACTATAATACAGCAGACAGAGGTATGAAAAAACATGGGATATTGTGACAGGCAAAGTAAACGCACAGACAGGTTTTACAAAGCAATTTTGCATCATTACCGTTGCATCACAGAAATAAGAGCGCTCCACCCGTGAAGAAGTGCTAAATTTGGGGTGTGATGCGCAGTGACAAGTTTTGCCTCAAAGCATCAGTGAATGGCAGGTGCAACAACAGCCCAGCATATTGTAATTAATCTCGTGCTCTTGCAAAGGCTCACTGAAGCAATGGAAATGCTTAGTATTATATGTCATTACCAATTTACTAACCTGCCAGGATCCCACTGTGTCTACCAGGCACCGCCTGATTTTGTGAAAGACAGATTTATGCTTCTCTGCATGGATCTCACCTCGGATTTGTCTGTCAGATGAAGGCATACATTTCCACAGCGCTACAAATTATGAGGCAGGATTGAAAGATAAAACTACTATAAGTCCCAGTCTTACCAACCCTAGAAATATCGAAGGGGATACTGAGTTTAACATGTCTTCTTATGATTACACCACCAGCCAGAGAGATACCCTTACAATGTGAAACATGTAACTGTTGAGTCACTGAACAGAGAAATATCCCTCTCAAGCATTTTGATCATACAGGTGTTCAGAGATCCTTAAATGTGTCAATATTCTAAAAATAAAGCAAATTACACTATGCTTATCATTCATATCAATTCATTCATATACATATTAATTTCAGAATTACAAATACAAATTGCATGACAGTAAAGCAAAACTAAGAGTTTTGACTTTACTGTCCTAACTTTTAAAACGTTTTTTTTTTTTTTTAATATTTTGAGAGACACCTCAGAAGTGATACTTTATTATACTGTATGTATATGCTAGTAACATGAGGTTTTAGGGCTGGGTTTGTGCTTTAATATCTAATTTTTGTGAATAGTGTTCTGGTGAGCGTAATTGTTAGATTTCTTGAAGCAGTATGACTTCTTTTTTTAAGGATTTCCAACCAGCTATTTTCGAACCACTTCTTCTTACTCAGGATGCTGGAGCATATGCCAGCAAACAACAGGCACAAGGCAGGGCACATCCTGGATGGGACACCAATCCACTGCAGGGCACACTCAGTCATAAACATGGACACAGATATACACACACTCAAACCAGGACCAGTTTTCCCAGAAGCCTACCAGTATCTTTTTATACTGTGGGAAGAAACTGAGTCACACTGAGGAAAACCAATGCAAACATCTAAACTCCAAGCAGATAGCACTTTAAGTCTGGAATTGAACCCAGGGTCCCAGCTAGGCACTTTGCCACCATGCTGCCCATGCTTTAAGGCTGAATATGCTTCCTATGGCTACAATGCTTTCAGCTTAGACTGCTTGAATACTACTATGAGTTTGGAATTCCTATCAAAATCAACTCTTCTTAAAAGAGCAAACAACGGACATCTCTGAAGAGTAATTTCATAAGCTGTCCACTTATCTGTCCCTCTCTCATGAGGGAGTCACAATGGCAGCAGATCCAGGTTGCCAAAATAGCTGTACTTATCTTTCTGACTCAAGACAAAATCAAGTTTGACTTAATGGTGAAATCATTAAGTGAGCCCTTTTAGAACATCAATAGAGATGACACAATAAAAACATCAGTCACAGAGAGGTACCAGAAAGGGAAGACAGAGGAGAACAATTTCTGTCCAAGTAATTTGACCATTACAAGTACCAGACTCTAGCCCTTAAGAAATTGACTTGTTTTCTGTTTTGGGGAAAAAAAAACTGGTTTCCATTTTGTTTTTTCCTTCAGGCTAAAATAAATCTTATTGTCTGGTGATGCATTGCTTTGAATAATGAAGGGGATTCCCATTTTTTTAGCATCCACTTAAAGAGAAAATGTTAATTTTTATAAATTTTTCTTCCACAGAAAGCTGATATTAGTACTTGACTCTTATCTGTACTGATCTGATTGATATTTCTTATTCTGTCTGTAGTTTTAACAACCACAAGTTTGTAACAGCATGAATTCCATCACTGATGTGCTGAATTTACTTAGTTAAGTTCATTTTGTTTTCTGAATGTCTAGAATATTAAATTCAGCACATTTTCTTATTCACCTGTTGTATTTTTTTAATTAAATTTGACACATTCAAGAGAAGTGGGACCTGTTGTAAATTTCCAAGATTCATGAACTCATTAAAATCACAACAAAAAATATCACACCTGCTTCTCTGTAACTATCGATATTTATTTATTATAGATATCTATCTATTAAGTTGCCCACTCACAAAAAGGAACTTTAAAGAAGAAATTAAGTCTGTATTGTGATCTGTTACATTTTTGCATTCTTGAAAAAAAACATGAAAAGCTTAAACTAAGGTGCAAAATATTATTTGCACTGATGCACTGGCATGTTTGAAAGTCAGCATGGGAATAACTTTAAACACTGGCCTTGCGCTGGTTGAAGGATTATTATATTAATATATCACAACAAGAAAAAAACAACTCTTAAAACTTTTGCTTCAGCAGAGTCCTGATAAACACACTTTGTCATGTTGTAGCTTAACGAATCTGTGTTACGTGCCACTGTGTATATTCATTTGTGTGCCTCTATCCTTGTTATAAAATGTATGATGAAAGAAGCACATTCTAAGCATGAAGACTCTGTCTAGTTTTTTTTTCCCTCAATTCAATGTGACCTTTAAAGGTCATTCTTAATTGTAATTTTAATTAAAAAGATAAAGCAAAGAACTTAACTAAAGATGTCAGCACTTTCACAACAGAGAAATTATGCAAAAATTCACACACTATTTTTACCAGTATATTTAGCTCATTGTACTGTTTACTGTTAACATAGAGCGAGACAGAAAAAATATATTATCCGGGTGGCGGTACTCAAGGATGGAGAAGGCAGAGTCTTGATTAAAGAAGAACAGATCAAGCAAAGATGGCTGGAGTACTTCAAAAATCTGTTAAATGTAGAAAATGAGAGGGAGAACCTAGTGGAGGCAGACGTAGTGTGTGGACCAATCCAAGAAATTTCAGTAAAGGAAGTGACAGAAGCTATCAAAGAGATGAAAGTGGGCAAACCAACTGGACCATCAGGAATAGCAGCAGAACACTTTAAGAACCTCGATGAAGAGGGGATTCAGTAGCTGACGAGATTGCTAAACAATATTGCAAAGGAAGAGAGAATTCCAGAAGAATGGACAAAAAGCAGTATGGTTACCATCTACAAGGAGAAAGGAGACCCAATGGAGTGTAAAAACTATAGAGGAATAAAACTTCTGGAACATGGATTGAAAATCCTGGAAAAATTCTGGACAAGAGACTCAGGAAGATAATCAGGATCCACAACTCACAATTTGGATTCTCAGCAGGGAAAAGCACAACAGATGCCATTTTTGTGATGAGACAGTTACAGGAGAAGACACTAGAGAAAGGGAAAAAGCTGTATGTGGCCTTTCTGGACTTGGAGAAGGCATATGACCGTGTGCCCAGAGAGGTGGTGTATTGGTGCTTGAGGAAGAAAGGAGTACCAGAAAGCATGGTGAAGTTAGTTCAAGCAACCTATAGAGATGCAACTACGAAGATGATAACACAACAGGGAGAGTTTGAAATCACAGTTGGAGTACACCAAGGATCAGCACTAAGTCCTTTCTTTTTCATAAACATTATTGACACACTGACAGAGGAGGTAAGAACAGAAGTGCCTTGGGAACTCATCTTTGCTGATTATGTGGCACTGATGGCAGACTCAGAAGTAGAACTACAGGAGAAAGTGTTCAAATGGCAGAAGAGTCTGGAAAAGGGTGGACTGAAAATGAATGCAGAAAAATCTGAAATAATGGTAATGGAGAGAAGAGGAGATACTATGACCAATGTTGAGGAGACAAATGGAGGAAAACTGAAACAAGTTGATGACTTTAAATACCTTGGATCAAAACTGGTAAAGGGAGGAGAAACACTGGAGGCAGTAAAACAAAGAGTGAAAGCTGGATGGAACAAGTGGAGAGAAATAACTGGAATAATCTGTGACAGGAAAATTCCCAGAAAGTTAAAGTGCAAAATGTACAAGACTGTGATTAAACCTGTACTACTATATGGAGCTGAATGCTTGGCAGTTGGAAAGAGGGAAGAGAACTTGATGAGAAGAAGTGAAATGAGGATGTTGAGATGGATTCTGCAGATTTCAATGAAGGATAAGATCAGAAATGAAGAAATCCGTAGACGATGTAGGGTGGTGGATGTGGTTGAGAAGATGCGAGAGGCGAGGTTACAGTGGTATGGACATATCATGAGGAGGGACGTTGAGGAAGTAACAAAGAGGGTAATGGAATTTGAGGTGGAAGGTAACAGAGGAAGAGGCAGGCCTAGAAAGAGATGGATAGATTGTGTGAGAAAAGATATGGAGGTATGTGAAGTGAGTGAGGAAGATGTGCTCGACAGAGACAAATGGAGAAGAGCAACCAAAGCAGCTGACCCCAGGACAGTCTGGGACTAAGGCTGTGAAAAAGAAGAAGAAGAAGAAGAAGAAGAAGTACTGTTTACTGTTAATATCATCACCATGATCACCTTCAATAACCATTTATCCCTTTCAGGGTCAGACTGGCCCTCAACCTATTCTGGGAAGGACTGGGCTTATACACCTCAGAGAGGACACTAGTCCTTTGCAGGGCACACAGAGACACAGACAAAACACTCCCACAGGGCCAGGTTTTAAAGAAGCCAAATAACTTCTTAATTTAACCTACCAGCATGTCTTTGGACTGTGGGAGGAAACTGGAGTACCCAGTGGAAACCCACATGAACACAGGGAGACCAAACTCCACATAGATAGCCCCCCCAGAAATTAAACCCAGGGTCCCAGTGCTACGAGGAAGCATTGCTTACAACTGCACCAAGTTTATAATAACATATACAGTAAATACCAAATTTACCAGTACTGGGTTTTAAACCACTCAACATGAAAATACAGATACAGAAGATCTGGTTGAACTCTAGATGGATTAATACAGTTCCAAACGGATGTGAAAAGATGTAGCTCCTGCTTGAGCTTATTATAAATTCACCAGATCAGTCAGCACTGGAGCACTTTCATATCTTGATTTTTCTGCTGCTATTTGCTTATAAAAGACCAGTTCTCAGAACAGGTTCTAGGGCACAGAACTAAGGCATTTTACATTTTCCCCTTATAACTTGCATGACTAAACAAAATGGAATTAAAATGTAGTTAATACCTTGAGAAATTCAAGATTTCGGTACAGTATGTGATATACAAAAATGCACTGAGCTGTAACTGAGCAAAGGCCAATGTAACCTATTTACATAGGATAACCAATGAGTAGAAGGGTACATTTACAGCAGTATTGTTAATAGTTAATAATTTGGTGTTGCATCACAAATTAGTAGATGGGTGGCAAGTCTGTCAATGTTGTATGAATAAATAGTACATATGTACAGTAAGTATTTAGGTAATGCAAGAAAATTTTGAAAAACTAGAGGTAATTCTGTACTAGTTTTCAATGGTTTCACATCATTGTGACAGCACCTTGTGTAATAAGATACAGTACATTGCTGAAATCTATTCATTAAACTTGTCATTGCCTGGATGAAGCATTTTTTTCTTGAAATAAAAGGTCTTTATAGATAAAGTAACAGACCTAGATTAATATGAGTTGGAGAAATATTTCAGTATGCTTGGCTTTACTGATTTTACCTTTACAAACATTTTTCCTCCTTTAATATTAATGCCATTTTCAAGAATGAACAGAAAGCAGCCAGCTATAATGCTAATGTTGGCATAAATAGATCTCCATCTCTTTACAGGCCTTGATTTGTTCCTCCTTAACAGAAAGGAGTGTAATGATATCAGATAACAATACGAGAAGTCAATGTTAATTACTTTGAATTTGCTAAAATTCATTAAAATTGTGCCAACAGACAAATTATGTGGAGCACTCACAGTGGTTCTTATCTGGAAATGCCAGACTGGCAGTTATAACGCAAAAATGCAAGACTACCTGCCAAAATGAAGGGCATTAACAGTTGCAAATAAATGGTCTGTTGTAGTATTGCCAGGGTTTTGTTGGATGTTATACAGTATGATGATATACAGTTGTCTCTGAAAGTTTGTGGTAATGATCAAATGTTGATGAGAACGTAATGTTAGTGTACTTCTGTATCATATACAGTACTATGTCCCTAAAATATTCAAAAAGAAGGATTTATGTGGCATGACCTCTGTAGGACATTCACTTTTGAAATGAAATCAAGGAAAATTATCAGGTAAAAACATTTAAACTAAGAAGTGCAGCTGAATGTTTGTAGCTGGCAGGGTTAAACTATACTCCATGTAGATGGCATAAAAGGCAGGGCAATAATTATTGATCTCATGTTGCCATTAGGTGCAAAATCATAAAATTACACCACGATCCATTCCATAGGTTAAACAATCGTGACAATATTTTCAAAATCTTGAATGGAAGAGAGAGTACATAATTGGAAACTGGAAAAGCAATCAATCACTGAACCAAAACCTGGGACAGAAGCAGAGTAAAAATTGAAAGAGTGACATTACATTCAATACAAACAAAATTATCAACTTGAATTTAACACTTGCCCTTATGAATTTACACTGTAGGAATTATATGTAGCATGTTGACTTTTTCTTGAAGATCAATACAGCAAGAAGGAAGAAAATGGGGAAATTGTCTTTAGAGATCTGCTTAAAATGTAGCAAATGCCATGCTGCATAGTAAATGGTTCTTCAACTGCAACCTCACTTATTCAATTTCCCAGAGGTACATAAGCTAAGTCGAGTTAGTATACCCAAGGAATAAAAACCTTCTGCAAAACACTGCAGGCCACACAGGCCGTGAAACTGCATAAGTAATGTGGAATCAAATTTTTAACCAATGCAGAAAAGGGATACCCTTGCATTAATAGGTAGTGTGTAAAACAGGGAGCTTCCCTCTACATGAAAAATGTAAAAAAACTGTATATCATCCCATATATAAAAGCACTCAGTGTGAAATGTCATCCCTTCACTTTTTAATAAATACAAAAACAATGTGTATATTATAACTAACAATGTTTGTTCGTATTATCTGGATTACTGGTGAATACATATGGAAAATGATACATTAATGAGAGAATTATCAGAAAAAGTGAATTTTTGATTCATAATGAAACAAAACTGAAGGTGTTCATGATGTTCATGAGTATTCAGATACCATATTCAGTACAGGACTACTGAGCTGGTGAAAACTGCCAACCTTGTTTTGCCAGTTGTAGATAGAAGATAGAAGACAAGAGTTTTTTTAGTGTTGAAATATAGAAAGGTAAATAATATGCCTTTGTATAATGTTTTGTATGATGCAGCCTATATTTCAAAGGAACAGGTTAAGGTTGATTCAATGCTGAAAGGAAAAAGAGGCACAACATTTAAGCTGTAGCGCCTTCTTTAGATGTAAGGGATAGAGGTAAACCAACAGATAAATCCAGCATGGAAAAACAAAAGATAGGGTAGTTAAGAAGGGGAAATACCACGCACATGTAAGGCCCCTATGGACAATTCTAGATTATTCGATTACATCATTTATTTCCAGCAACCTCATTTACTGCATCTTTGGTTGAAAATGCCAACCTATTTAAATTGGTGAGACAGGAAGGAGACTGGGAGACCATTTCAGGTTTGTGTCAGAGCTGTGAGAATCGAAAATCTTTCCAAACAGACAGTTCCCCGTTTCACCACTAATGGCCATGATTTCTCTGTGTGCATCCTCACAGAGGAGTTTCAGAACTCCCACTGCAGTAAGACATCCAAAACCAAAATTATCCCAAAACTTTGAGTACACCTCCCCCTTCTGTCAATGACAGACGCTTCTTCTAAATCCTTCTTTATTCATGTACAGGTTGTGGCTTCACACCTCTCCTCCTGTTCTCCCTGAGTGTCCATACCATTCCTCCCCTACTCAATGTCTCTTCTTAACTACACTGTCTTTTGTTCTTCCATGCTTTATTAACTGCCAGTTTCCCTCTCTCCCTCACATGAAGAAGGCTCCACAGCCAAAAAGTTGTGCCTCTTCTTTTCCTTTCAGCATGGAATATACCTTAACCTGTTTCTTTGCAGCTTATGAATGTTGACGCAGCGACCTACTTGAACATCTTCAGCCTAATATAATGCAGATTTACCATGAAATACATGTACTGCTATACTTCACAAATACATTTGTCGAGTTAACTAGCACAAATTAATTTAAGATGTGTACATTACAAATGTTTACTGACTGCAGATTATTTCTTTATATTAGATAACAAAAATGCAAAAAGAAACTGTAGTAGGGTGATCCATGAAAGCTTTGGAGGATGGAAAAGGGATTCACACACTTGAAAAAGTTGGGAGCCGCTGGTTTAATGTTATTTTATGCACCATTTATTATAAACGTTTCTACTGTAAGTATAATAAACCTTTCTTGTCAAAACAAATTTAACATCGGTTGGTAAAAAAAGAGAGAATGGAGGTGAGTTCACGGATTGCCGAGATGTGTGCAGATGACTACTATTTAGCAACTGATACTGAAAACAGACATTGGAACAGGTTGAAAAAAGCAATCGGGAACATGCACTGGCTAGCAAAACTGGAGAGTTTGGAATGTAAGACTGTTGAGCTGGAAAATACTTTCTGTTGAAACCCTGTCTACTTGGTGAGCTTTTCAGCAGTAACATGGAGAGGGAACACAGAATCTATGGTGATCATTTTTGACTCCCTCTTGTTTTGACAGACAATTGCTCCTGAAACTAAAGAGGCAATTCAGATCTGTTCTCCCTACTAAGGGATGTACAGTATGCTGCTGTTGGACCAGGATTATAGTAAAGTCACTGCCCAGGTGAGCAGATGCCCTTTCAGGACTGAGGAAATCACTGAGGGTGGCTTTTGTTGTACTCCACAGAGCTAAAGTCCTGCATGGAAGCAGGTGGTGTCTGTTTAGATAGATAGATAAGATTTTATTGATCCCGAAGGGAAATTGATGGTGTTTACTTTGGTGTAGGGTACAGAAGGATTGAAGGGCTCATATTCGTCATATTGGAAGATACAGTATAACAACATTATTTTAAAGCACACTAATTTTCTTTGCACGATTTCTTGAACTGTTCATATGAGTAAGAACAGACCTAAATATCATTATTTATGTGCCACATTCTATTATTTTGCCACACATGATATTAAGGGTGGTGATAGAATGGGCAGCACTGTGACACAGTGGTTAGCATTGCTACCTTGCAGTGCTGGTGCCTTGGGTTTATTTCTGGGCCTAGAGTGCTGTCTGCATGGGGTTTGTATGCTCAGATCTCACTGATCTTAACTTTCATCTATGTGTGTAGTTTTATAGTTTTATCCATTGTCGAAACAGAACCCCTCACATTTCCTTTGATACTGGTTAGATATGCATTCTGTTTTGCAATGTATGTTTCAGATTATGTTGTATGCAAACCATATGCTAGTGTGAAAAGTTGGTAACTGACTAAGGCATTAACCAGTTTATCTGTAAATTTGTGACATGTTTCTTCTCTTCTTACTAGGGGGCCTCATATTTTCTGACTACACTGTAAGAAGGAGCACTGCAATTTTATTTTATAGATACAGATAGAAAGATATAGTATAAGGTTATATATAAGGTTGTTTTATAGATATTTAGAATTTTGTGAAAGTGTCATGAATTAGGCAAAGAAAGAAGATTATGTGGGTAGAAGCTCCCGGATTTTTGGGAGGTTTCCTGTTTTTGATAGTGATAAGGTACCTTTTTAAAGGTTCAAGGTTAAGGATTTAATTTCTATTTCTGCCTGTCTCTGTATTTCTACAGTTTTGAGCTGCAGCTGCAATGTATCCTTCACTCACACAACACACAATTATTTATACCTCTTTGATAATGGGCTTGGTTTCTAATACCCATGACTAATGTTCCTATTTTGTTCTGGATCCCTGCTTATGTCCTTATGCTCTGTCTATTCAAATTTGCTATTTAGGAAAAAATGTTACCATGTTACAAAAGGCTCATCTGAAACAGCATGATACTGGTTTATTTGTTCATATGTATTATTATGGGGAGTTTGCAAAGTGCACTTGTAATAAGACATACATTTCATATTTTAATAACTGGATCAGTTCCTGGTGCTACAGATAGACAGACATATTTAAGAACATATATTTTATGTACAAATTTTATGTTGTTTTTTTTCCATTTATGCCCCTACAGCATTTGAACTAGATTATTTTCCTGTTCATACATGATTGTGGGTACAGACACAAATGCTGCTTTGAATTACAAGCCTGACAGATTTAGGCTGAAGGGGATGGAAGCCAAGTATATTGTGAAACTGTAAGTTTGATCTGGGTGTGGCAGCATCTTTATATGGAACCCTAAGTAAAAAAATGAACTTTTCTTCTGGTTATACAGTACACTACATTCCAGAAGTGGTAACATTTTGCCTCTACAAACACTTTTATCTGTGGAACACAATGCTGAGCTAGTTCTCGTGTTGCTCTCACAAATCCATGAGAATTTAGACAGATTTGACACATTTGTGACACATAATGTGGTTTTAATGCTACAGTGTTAAAAACACTGTGGATGAATTTTCAAGCGAAATCGTAGGAATTTCTTTAAATTAGCTGTGGTTTGGTGGAAGTCCCCTGCATTGTATGGAGCAGCTTGAACAGACATTAAAAATACATGTACTTTATCTGCCCCACAACTGCACGAATCCCATCATAGTAAAAACTACTGAAATGGAAACAGAGTTAGGTTCAGAACATGATTTACCTTCAGCATTGGTATTAAATGGCAGAAAGTCTTTCCCATTTGTTGTTTCTAGGGACATACTTTCATCTCTTATGTTCACCCTGTCTTTGGAAATACTAGCTTACTGTTGTTGTTGTCCATCAATCTACTGTTTCTACTTCTATTTCTGTTAAAAACTATCAATGTTGTATATTGCTGGATGCATACTGTATATATAGCTTATAGTTATAGGCTCCCCAATTACTGTATCCTCCAGTATTTTTAATAATATTGGTACTCAGTCAGGGTATAAATTGAATTGGTCTAAGTATGCATTATTACTATTATATTTTGAAATGGAATTACGATTGTGCTACCAGCCACACACTTCAGACACCATGAAAATTGCTATATTTTACATGACATCACATTAAATTACTTAAGTAAAATTTTTTAAAAGGGTAGATGCTGACCTGAACAGTTGGACACATTTTCACAGTTTCCAAAATTGTGTCTTCATAATATTTAAGAATGTGCTTCCTTCCATGAAATTTCTATGATTCAAGTTCTATTATTCCTTTTTTCTATTTGAAGGCAGTGTTTTCCAGCCCTTGTCCTTCATGATCTCAGTTGCCTTTTAATAAAACTTCGTTCTTAATCACAGAATAATTGATTTCAACTTTCTGTTCAGGAACTACTTTCAGCTCTTAAAAACTTAAAGTGGGATTTGTAATTGATATCCACTACATATCAATTTCTAAATTTCAGAACTGTTATGATTCAGCTGTGTTGTCTAAAATGAAACTTAATGAACCTCAGTAGACTTTAAGCTAATTGTGGGAGTGTTTCACAATTTATTATTCCCAACTTTGTCTATCATTAGCTGGTTAAAGTTCTGCACGCTGAAATTGTTGGAAATGTGCTACCCTTAAAGTAGGGTATTTCTACAACGTCTGATTGAGAGGAGAAATAAACCAAATGACATAGTGGATGTCTGAAAAAAACATTTGAACCTCTGCAGATGGAAAACAATGCTCATTGTGGGACTTTCGTCTAATCATGAAATGATTCACTTGAATTTTCTTCACAGAGTGTACTTGACCATTCATGGATGCTGATATGGAAACATATCCCTAGCCGCTTATGTAAATCCACAAGCATCTTTTTTAAAATGTTTTGAATCTCCACATATTCTTCCACTATTCCAAACAAGAAAAGCCTAGGTTTATTGCTCTTGTTGAACAACAAATGAGGCCTTGGCTTTTCACAGCAGTAGAAACGGATATGGTCGGCTGCCCTGACAACAGCTATGCAGTTGTTTGGTGCTTTATTGGAAACCTCTACAACAATTATTGGATCCAGAGTTTTATAGTTATTATATTTATAGTGCTTCATATTGCCAAGCTTGATGGTGAGAGTGGGAGGACAGTGAAGGCATGGAGTGATGTTGTTGGTGCAGGCAGGTCTATATTAAACTTCAATTTAATAAATTGTATAATTTATTAACAAATCTACAATTTGAAACTACAATTATCCTGCAGCTAAGATCACACCTTCCCCCTTCTCTTAATGACAGACTACTTTTCTTCTAAATTCTCTCTATTCATTGTAGGTCTCATTTCAGCCCTCTCTTCACCTATCCTGACTTCACACCGCCTGATTGGCCTCTCTTTCTGTCCCCTGCTCCCACCCCTCACTCCTCCTCTCTCCCAGCTTTTTTTCTCCCGCTACATGACCTTTGCTTACTGCCCTCTCTTTCTCACACCTGAAGAAGGCTCCACAGCCAAAACATTGTGTTTTCTTTCTTCTCTTCTCAGCATGGAATACACCTATTACTTGTTACTTTGTAAACTATAATTCTACTAATTTTGTGTGATTTGGCTCCTACAGTCCTTTAACAGATAGCTGTAGTAATAAGGTGTACCAGCAAAGGGATGAGGGGAAAAGTTTTTGCTCTGTATTTGATTTATTTTCTAAGGAAACAAGCAAATATATGATGACAATCAAAATCAGGAATATTATTTCAATAAGTGCAATTACTGTACATTACTCAAACTATTTTATCTTCTTTAACTAGATCAATCATTTATTTTAGACGTTCGTTAATGACAGAGGATGCAAATTCAAAATCCCAGTTCTATCTGATGATGGTGAGCAGGTATCTGAGATGATAAGATACTGTGTCAGAAGGGCTCTCTAACAAACTGTCTTTCCAATCAATAATGGATCAGAACAAACTGTACATAAGAGCCCAAAGTGTGTGCAATGCTTAGTAACATTGGTATTCAGACAGTCAAATGATGATGATGGAAGGATTGTGTCTGCTGACACCTGGGATAGCAGTCCTTCACAGCAGCACAGAGCAGCATAAGCCTGCAGTGGAAGACAGATACCAACTGCGCAACTGCATAGGATTTTTTTTTTTTTCATCTGCATTAATTTTGTTAAAAAGCCCATCTAGAGAGGAATTGATAAATCTTTATACAAGATGCATCAGATTTCTCTATTAATTTATCCAAAAGTAAAAAAGTTAAATGAATTTAAGTGGGGTGCTTAAAGCCCTCCCACCTACAGTTGTGATATGCAGAACACATGCTCTTCAAACTTTGCTTTCCCTTCCCTTTGCTGAACTGAAATGATGTTAACAGTTGCTCATTTTCAAGAGAAATCCTGGGGGAAGGACTTACACACTACAAGATGTCAAACATTAAAATGCTACAGTGTGCAAACACTATATTTTCAAAGCCTCTTCCTTCAAGCTCATTATCAGACACTTTAATTGGAATTACACAGTGAGAACAAAAGGCTTGAAAGCTGCTTAATGATAAATCACTCTTAAATACTGTTCAATTTGTGATTCATTTCAAACAGTAATTACTTATCTTTAAATACATACATTGCAGTTTTAACATTGTATGCAATTCCTATGTTGTAACCCGGGCCTGGTACAGGAATGCATTTAACATTGGCTTT
The DNA here is from genome assembly GCF_040954835.1 of Lepisosteus oculatus. Classification (NCBI taxonomy): domain Eukaryota; kingdom Metazoa; phylum Chordata; class Actinopteri; order Semionotiformes; family Lepisosteidae; genus Lepisosteus; species Lepisosteus oculatus. Next base: position 60,421,900 of record NC_090696.1, read on the forward strand.
TAATATATAATCTAGGAAGGTTTTAATCAATAATCAGTTAACTGTCTACCAGGCCATTCACATTATTCGTCCTAATGGTACATAAACATTCTAAGTTAAGCATCTTCAAATTATTCCAGATCAGTTATACCACAAGAGTCAACAGAGATTTACAGATTCTGAATGATGGCCTTCTGTTTGAAGGCTTTTCTTTTGACTGTACTGTACAGTAAAAGACCATCCAAGAAAATTAAATTAAATCTCATACAACAAGCACTGCTCTACAATTCACTTGGATTAACCCCAGAATAATTTAATTTCCATCACTGTGTGTACAAATACATGACAAGATGATAAGGCCTACTGTGTTGGGTTGCAAGCTGCACATTCTGTGATAAAAGGCATTTCCAGAAGTCTGCCAACAAGGTACAGTAGCTTTTGCAAATGATATAAGAACTGCACATAATAGACTAGTACAATGCAAACATTTAAAAATTAACTACTAAGTCATAAAATGCACAATATGCTTTTACACAGCTTACACAGCTTACCACAATATGTGCAAAAACAACATCACATTTTCCCCACAATTTGTCTAAAGAAGTTGCTTATGTAGAAACACTGAACAACAGAGTCTTACTGCTATCACTTAAAGTCACTTATTAAATACATTTTATGGCTCAAAAAGTCACTCTACCACGGTGGAACTTAGCTATTTAAGCACAGCTAAAATACATTGTTCACAGGCATCCAATAAAATGGCCACGACCCTGGATTAGAAGAGATACTGTACATCAACACCTGCTCCAGATAAGCACTTGTATTGGTTAAGGCTCTTGATATCCCACTTAGAACTTAAGGGCCTAATAAGAGTTACTAAAGAGAGGAGGCCATTCGGTCTTTCTAGTCTGTTTGCCTGCTAGTAGATAACTGCTCTGAGGATCTCATGCAGCTGCTTTTGAAAGAAGCCAGTGTATCAGATTCACCAACTTGGCTGGGTAGGATGTTCCAGACGCCCACAAAAACATTTAAGTACTTATTCAATATACTGTATAGACAAACTTTACTGTATATTATCTGCCAAAGATTATTTTGAAAAATAAAATATTTAACTCACCTCTCTCTTTCTGAGCTTAGATAGCAAACTAGGTGGCAGGCCCACAATAGTGGGCCTGCATAGGTACAAAAGGCTGTCAGAAAAATTGCTGGAATTTCAACATAGTTCTCCAGTCCCACAAAGCCTGCTGAGATATCCACAGTTGCAATGTTATTGGAATTACCCTAAAAGAAAAAAAATGTTATTTTTTACTGTATGTTGTCTCTCGGTATTTGAAAATAAAATGTAGAGGAAGTTGATGGTTATGATTTAAGAATGTTTTAGATCAACATTAGAATGTGTTTCGAATGTCTTTTAAGAATCCTAAATACTATTTACCGACATGGAAACAATCAATAAATGCATCAACAGGAGACAAATGCATCCAAGCTGATTTAGAACTATTAATTCTTATTTAGCTTCAGGAAAGTGTGCAGAGTACTACTAATGGCAGATTAATTACAGTTTGATGTTTATATATATGTGTTCAATACACCGCCCAATAAATGAGTAATGAGAAGGTAAGGAAATTCCAAGATGTATAGGTATATGCAAATGTCATTAGCCTGTACTCTAGAGAGTCCCAGTCCCAATCAAGAGATTTGAAGACCACCATATGCCAAATTGAGGGACAGAAACTAGTAACCACTAAATTAGATGTTCACGTTTACTTGGAAGTCAATTTCACTATGTAAGTCTCACTGTTTCTTTCAAATTTCAACTTCCTTCCTATAGCTGGGAGGTTTCACAATACCTACAGCAAACGTTAAAAGCAAATCCATGATCCTCGTGTCCTTTAGTTTTAGAAGAACTTTCGTTTTTCAGTTTGCTTATATCATTAGCGTAAATGTTGCACAGCCAAACCCAGAGAAGCGAGGGGTTGTCCAACTTCATTGTGCGCAACGGCTATGTATGGCTTTCATGAATCCAAGGTAACAACTTTTATCAACATCCAGTATTTTTTCTCATTCACCTTTTCAGGTTAACAGTGCTAGTCCCCTGTGACTACAAGTATTCCTACAGATATTCAGTGTTGCTAGGTTGCATGTTTACTTGAGAGCTCCAGGAGCAGGGTTTATCCTGACAGGCCTGGGCCTATGAAACCAGGTTTGCATTCCCCAGTAGTTGCTTATCAACGGAGCTTTTGCCACACGTCTTACTGTCGAAAACTGAAAATTACAAAAGAAAATAGAAGAAATGGCATCCAATAACAATAAGATCTTTAAAAATTCTTAACTATTGATCAGTACTACCCTTTTGTATCATGTAGGATAGAAATTATTATTATGCAGTTCATTTAATATTTGAGTTATACTGTATGGAGATGGTTGTGCAAGGCAGTTGTGTTCACTTGTAATTGAGTGGATAAGGGCTCAGGTGGTGGGCTAGAGCATTTGGGTGAGCCATATACCATCTTTGTCTTATGGTATTGATATGATGCTTATAGGATTGATGAATAAACTGAAATGGTTGCTTAATGCCAATTCCTACAGTATATTATGTTTTTTAAGTTCCAGCTTTCTTTACTTCTATGTGCTTAGAAATACAGTTTAAATACATCCGTCTGCTCATATCCAGACAAACCCGAGACAATCTGAATCTGCAAATGTTATGTGGCCATGTGCTTACCTAAAAATATGGTTAGGACTACTGATATCTTTGAAATATTTAATATTATACAGTTTTATAATAATTTATAACAATTAAACTGTTAACAATAGAGCAATCAATCTATGCTATTACACTGTACACTACAAGTCCAACTTCAACTCCATGGTCACTTCTGAAGACTCAATAAAATACTTAATTTATTCCAGTTCAGACAGCTGGCTAGGAATGAACATTTTTCCACTTTCTTTCTCCAAATACACCTTTTCATGACCAGGTGAGGGCTCGTAAAGGATACAAATTTGACAAAAGTATTCTCGACTACTGACAGCAGAAAATGAATTCTTCTGGTGCCACTGATGAGAACATCGAGGCATGTGTAATTCAAATATCTATTTTGATTCCTTCCCCCTGAACACACTGCAACACCCAAGAATCGGGGAAGGCAGAGGTTTTGTTTCAATTATTCTTACCAAGCATGTAGGAGAATAAATGAAACCCTTCATTTTGCTTTTCCTTCTTTATTAAGAGTTTCCAATTAAAAAAAAGCTGTGATGATAACAATGTAATTATACCTGATAAAAATAAAACAGAAGCATGGCTGTGGTCATCACTTTATGCAAATTGCCAGTTAAAAGCTTATAATTTTATGCTTCATTGCGTAACATGGCTTGTAACGTGAATATTAAAGATCCTGAGACAAATGAATGACCCTGAGAATGTCTTTACATGTTCAGGCACAAACTACAGTATGAATGTTTCATGAGCTGTTACCTGAAAGTAAAGGAATGCTTGACCAAACCAATAATGCATTATGGTAGTTTGTGCTGCATCATACTGAAGCTCTTTCCAGATGAACTGAGCCATGATGGTCTGAATCAAGAGGCAGAATAACAGGACAGGAAGGTTGTGAGGCCTGAAGAGCAGAGCTGCCAGCAGTACCACACCACTGTAGATCTCCCACAATCCCCTGCTCTTTAGTTGGGTATCTGAGCTGATGACCTGTGACCTCAGCAAGTCCTTAGCACCTGTGAACAAGATGCCAAGGACAAAGATGTAGACGAAACGGGCTTCCACAGTACCCCTAGGGGAAAACAAAAACAAATTACAAATAAAGACAACCAAATAACAGCAACATAAAAAAGCAATGAGACAAGTAAGTCAATATGATTGCAGCCATGCTGAGAATGGGTCATTGTTTTCTAAATATCACATTACTTCAGAAGCAATTCAAGATGAAACCATAAGTTAACATGTTTACTTGCCTTAATACTTTGGGTTTCTTGACATGCACAGTAGGTAACACTTCTTTTTCACCTGCCCACAATTTATCAGTCTTAAAAGTCTTAAATGAAAATAACAGTTAGGCTAACTTTAAATTCTGTTTATGTGAGGCAGCCACTGATATGTACAGTAGTGCTGTGTTAATTTTCAATCCTGAAATCATTGCTGGTTTATGGATAGAGCAGTACAAAATCTCTTCTCACCTTGGGTCCTAGATCAAAACCCTGACCTTTGCTTTTTCTGTCAAACTACCACTGACAAATGATCTACATATAAATCTGTGAAAATATACAATTGTTTTAAGAAAACAAATACTGCAGAAATACTGCAGGTCTACCAGGATGGACAACATAATTTACTGTAACATGCTTTCCCAAATTCATATAGACATAATATGTTTTTTATGAGTTATAATCTTTTGGTTTTTCCACATATTGAGAATTTTAAAAAAATCACAATCCATGACACAAGTGTATTACAATTTTAACATATCCTTTCTTGCAGGGCTGTATGGTTGAATGGTAAGCAAGCATTTCAAAATGAATCACAGAATAAAAACAAAGGATTTGACCATTCCTCAGAGAGAGGGACTCCCACTTCCTTAAAAAATAACAAGAGAACTAAAATTAACAAGAATTTAAAATACTAGAAGAGAACCTGTGCATGTCTCAAAAGTAAAATAAAACAACTTAATTTATGAAATAATAAAAATAATGTATTTTTGTTATAACAAGGTCAAATAGTATTTTTCTCCTTTTGCTAAAATGTCCCTTTGTGAGATGGGCCTCCTGCCTGGTAGCAACACTCTGGAAACCACAGATTACATTTTTTTCTTCCCAAGATTTCCTGGATTTTCTCTTTTAAGAACAAACTAATCTCCACTTAGAAATGTGAGTTTCACAATAACGGCATGTAGCTCAACATAAGAGATTTCTGCAGTACAGCCTGATAAAATATTGTTTAAATCAACCAAGTGTTACTGCTGATAGTGAAAACAGGGCAATTTTTCTTTGTCAACAGCTGACTTATCTAGCTAAATTAAAAAAATAATGGCTAACGAGCACAATTTATCGCCCCCTCCCACCCGCCCACCCCTTTCCTGAGCAAAAGACTGCAGTTTAACTTGAAATCAAATATGAATAATTTACAGTCTGAGTAAAAAAGAATGCTTTCAGCTTCCAGGTCAGTTGGACTGATTAAAGTTTTAAAGTTGGGGGGGGGGCTGTGTGATGTTGGAGCAATTTGTAATATGGGTACATTTTTTGATTAAAGTTACTATACACATATTGGGACCAGATCAGGAAGGTACTGTATATCTTCTACAGTTCCCAATTTTTCATTCTATGAAATTAAGAACGTAGAGCTTTGAATTTAATGATTTTTTTGTCTGGTATTATGCAAACATTAAAAAGGTACACTCAGGTGGCTATGTTATTTGTAGGCAGTATGTGGAAAATGCAAGTATTTAGATTAAGAATTTGTTATTACTGTAAAAAGAAACCAGAGGGTAAAGATAAGTCTTGAATACTAAACCTGGTGTGATATAATTACAGTACTTGACTACTACTGAGATCAGTGCTTGGTCCACTGTTCTTCTTAACGTATCAATGATGTACCTTCTTGTATAGTTAGTAAACTATTTAGATGATACCAAATTAGGAGGATTAGCAAACACTGCAGAAGCAACAAATGACATTCAGAAAGATTTAGATAAAAATCAAGACTGCACAAATACTTGAAGATAATGTTTCATGTAGACAAGTGCAGTGGAGGTATTGAAAACAAACCATAAACATAAAATATAAAATCCAAATTGCTGAGCCAGAAGAGGCTATGTCTGAAAAAGAATAAGGTGCTCTTCACCCCACTGCCCTCAGGCAAGAGATATAAGAGCATACGGACACTTACCACTAGATTCTTCAATAGCTTCTATCCACAAGCAGTGAGACTGGCGAACACATTTAGCCATCCCCCTCGGACCACACCTACAGTGCCTTGCGAAAGTATTCGGCCCCCTTGAACTTTTCAACCTTTTGCCACATTTCAGGCTTCAAACATAAATATATAAATTTTTTATTTTATGTGAAGAATCACCAACAAGTGGGACACAATTGTGAAGTGGAACGAAATCTATTGGATTTTTGAAACTTTTTTAACTAATAAAAAAATGAAAAGTGGGGCGTGCAAAATTATTCGGCCCCTTTACTTTCAGTGCAGCAAACTCACTCCAGAAGTTCAGCGAGGATCTCTGAATGATCCAATGTTGTCCTAAATGACTTATGGTGATAAATAGAATCCACCTATGTGTAATCAAGTCTCTGTATAAATGCACCTGCTCTGTGATAGTCTCAAGGTTCTGTTGAAAGCGCAGAGAGCATCATGAAGACCAAGGAACACACCAGGCAGGTCCGTAATACTGTTGTGGAAAAGTTTAAAGCCGGATTTGGATACAAAAAGATTTCCCAAGCTTCAAACATCCCAAGGAGCACTGTGCAAGCGATCATCTTGAAATGGAAGGAGTATCAGACCACTGCAAATCTACCAAGACCTGGCCGTCCCTCTAAACTTTCAGCTCAGACAAGGAGAAGACTGATCAGAGATGCAGCCAAGAGGCCCATGATCACTCTGGATGAACTGCAGAGAACTACAGCTGAGGTGGGAGAGTCTGTCCATAGGACAACAATCAGTCTTACACTGCACAAATCTGGCCTTTATGGAAGAGTGGCAAGAAGAAAGCCATTTCTCAAAGATATCCATAAAAAGTCTCGTCTAAAGTTTGCCACAAGCCACCTGGGAGACACCCCAAACATGTGGAAGAAGGTGCTCTGGTCAGATGAAACCAAAATCGAACTTTTTGGCCACAATGCAAAACGATATGTTTGGCGTAAAAGCAACACAGCTCATCACCCTCAACACACCATCCCCACTGTCAAACATGGTGGTGGCAGCATCATGGTTTGGGCCTGCTTTTCTTCAGCAGGGACAGGGAAGATGGTTAAAATTGAGGGGAAGATGGATGCAGCCAAATACAGGACCATTCTGGATGAAAACCTGTTGGAGTCTGCAAAAGACCTGAAACTGGGACGGAGATTTATCTTCCAACAAGACAATGATCCCAAACATACAGCAAAATCTACAAAGGAATGGTTCACAAATAAACGTATCCAGGTGTTTGAATGGCCAAGTCCAGACCTGAATCCAATCGAGAATCTGTGGAAAGAGCTGAAAACTGCTGTTCACAAACGCTCTCCATCCAACCTCACTGAGCTCGAGCTGTTTTGCAAGGAAGAATGGGCAAGAATTTCAGTCTCTCGATGTGCAAAACTGATAGAGACATACCCCAAGCGACTTGCAGCTGTAATCGCAGCAAAAGGTGGCTCTACAAAGTATTAACGCAAGGGGGCCGAATAATTTTGCACGCCCCACTTTTCATTTTTTTATTAGTTAAAAAAGTTTCAAAAATCCAATAGATTTCGTTCCACTTCACAATTGTGTCCCACTTGTTGGTGATTCTTCACATAAAATAAAAAATTTATATCTTTATGTTTGAAGCCTGAAATGTGGCAAAAGGCTGAAAAGTTCAAGGGGGCCGAATACTTTCGCAAGGCACTGTACACCATCACCATCTACCTCATTGTAATTTATTTATTGTACGTCTCCAGTCATTGTTTACACGTCTGTATTGTTTACATTCAAACTGTCTGCATGTTTACTTGCACATTGTCTGTTGTTTGTTTGTATATTGTCTTGATGCACTGTTTGGACTTTGTTTTGTTTTTTACACTTGTTTTACAATTGAGAGACTTTCTGTAAGTAAGAATTCCATTGTACCTGTACCGGTTACATATGGCAATAAAGTTCAAGTTCTAGTTCAAGTTCAACTGGTTTATTTCTGGTAAATATTTGTAGACATAAATAAAGTACTGTATAAACACTGGAATTCGCAAAACTATTTTAAAAGAAAAAATGGTGAATTTGAAATATCTGGTTAGCAAGAAAAATCAGATTAATTGGTCATTATGTCTACTTAATAACATTAACAGTAGAACAATTTATTGTTACTCAGAATATGGAGGCCCTGAATGGCTGTAATTGACTCTTAACAAATGTAGGGTAAAATAAGCTACTTATGTACTGTAAATGTTAACCACAGATTCCTGTTAAATGTACCAATGCTGTACTTTATCTTTAAGGGCTTTACCATATAATTACTGTAGGTACACCATCAAACTACTGTTAAACAGCAAGAAAAGGCATGATAATATTAATTCTAACATTTACTAGTTTACCTATTTATTAAAAATTCAAACATTTTGATAATAACATAAGATTGCATACATCAAGTTCTTATCTCAGAGGTAAATTAATCGGAATGATTAATAATCTGAAACCTGTTCTAATGATGCAGGATGTATTGTATTTAAACATGGATTCTTTGTAGAGAGAAGACATTTAATAGCTAGAACAAGTAAAACTTCAGAAATTCTCATAATACCTAACACAATCAGTATTTAAGAATTTACATATAATTTCATGCCCCATAAACTCCTAATCCAAACTCTGCAATTTCATCACACACAAAAAATTCAGCATTATGTTGTTTCTAATCCTAAGTGATACTGTCTAGCTCCCATGAACTGAAGAACACCTGCTTTCAGAAGCAATGTGTAACACAGACACTCCAAAATAAGCTACCAATAATAACAAGCTACCAAACAAAAAATCTGCATTATTTTAACCCTGAGTTCTTTAAGTCCACCTTGAGTGAGTTTTGAATCTGTGAAAATCTGTGAAAATTCAACAAAAATAAAAATAGGAATATTAATACAAAATACTGAATATCTCTGATACCCATCTTTAAATGGAAAACTTTTCATGCAGTAAGGTGACCAAGAAATGCCATAATAATTGAACTAATGTGGACAATTACACACACACACACATTTTGCCCTATAAACTATTACCAAACCAGCCTAAAAGGGTCTCCATAATGACTCAATCAGTGGGCAGATCAGCGGAACAAGTGCGTCTTTCCTCATTCTCAACATGGAGGTACTGGAGTTATTGCTGTGAGCCAAACTGTAAAGACACAACTGGTGCTTCCTAGATTTGGTGAGTATATAATAAAAATAACTGACGGTTCAAGATTTTTGCTTTTAGTTTGATCCAATATCAGCAGTAAGTACTAACCTCTGCAATACTGCAGGTTTTGCCAGGATTCAACTCCCTTAAAGTAGCAAGGTTTGGAATAAACACAGCTCATTTGAAAAAAAAAATGTGTATACCTTTGCAGGACACTGTCAATAAACATTAGAATGTTAACTCATACACCAAAACAGAAAACAGGATGTCTCTATTGAGACAGTTGTCCTTCATCTTTTTAAAGAACATAAGAACAGTCAAAAATGGCAAGAATTTGACTCATCCAGCCCCTTTGTAGTTAATAGCTAATTATTCCAAGGGTCTTATTTGTTGTTTCTTTAAAGGAGCCAGGATAGTGGCTTCAACAACATGGCTTTGTATCTTACTACCTAATCCCACAACCCTTTAAGTAAATCATCTTTCCTTGTTCTCAGTTTTAAATGCATTTCCACACAGTTTCACTGTTCCATTCTAGATCATGTTTCACTGTTCATTTTGAAGAAGTCTGCTAGGTTGACTTTGTCAATGTTCACTACAATCATGGATTTTGCATAACAAATCCCCTAATGCTATTCTCTGTTCAAGACAAATAATGTCCAGTTTTGTCAGTATAGGGCATTTTCTTAAAACCTGGAATGGTTGCGGTTGCTTTTTCTCCAGATTAATTCAGAATAAGCAGGGGGAGGAAAAGATTTACATGATTTCTGAACCTTTGTAATGAAAAACATTTTCTGATGCAATTTTTCTGTTTCATGTACAGTATTTTGCAGGTTTTATGAGTGACTGTTCACATGTTATGGGTGGTCTAGTGTTGCTTGCTCTAGAGACTTACTGTATACTGTATCCTACACTTTGGGGTATAACCAAGCCTCTTTTATTAAAATGCACATCTGACAAAGCCTGTGAGGTCCATTCACATTTAGGATATGTACAGTATATACTGTAGTTATATACTGTATATCATTCACTCCCAATAGCTGAGTTAAATGATTCTTAAGGTGGACAAGAGGAGGTGAAAATTCCAAAACAGAAAGAGTGCAATACCAGCTGTAAATCTGAAAGCTACTGTACAATTTCCACACAGCCTATACAATTTGAAGAGGTCACAAGAAAAATCAATCAACCTCTTAAGGAGATTTTTTTTACGTTTGCCACACACAACTCTGGAGCAGCACAGATGGGCAGAAAATAAATGCAAATGTAATCTCAGCCTCTACTTTTGCTATTTAGAAGTGCCACATACCCTCGAGGGGAAATCGCGCTGAAATGTCACAATGGCATTAATGTGCTGCATAGTAAAGTGGTCTTGCTGCCAAGATAACACCTCCCCTCTTTCAAAAGCCTCTGCAGACATAAAAGCTTTGAAGAGAATGAAGTGCTTAAACTGTCAGTGAAGCACAGAGCGTTTATGCCACTGGAAACTCAAAATGATAGGCCCAGAATGTCACTAAGACATTTTAAAAACTCACACACATATCAGAAAAGCACACATAACCATGTCAGCTGCAAAATGTCATACATAAAAGAAAAAAAATCTATGACACTTTGTTTTAGATACAGATACTGGTATGACATGTATGGTATGATACTACAGCTACAGGCTGAGGCGCCATTCAAAGAAATTGGAATGTATAATAAAGATAACAAAATTAAATTGGAAAATCAAGTATGGATAAAGTGGCAGATTTTAGATCTAACTTCAATTAATCCAGTTAATTAATCCCAGACATTTTCAATATACTGTATATTGTATTTGAAGAACAATATTTCACCCTAAGGTCAATAAAAACATATAATTAAAACATTTCAAAAAAGTTATTTATATAGAGTAACAACTAACACAAAATAGATGGGCCAAATGGCCTTCTCTAGTTTGTAGTGTTTCTAAAGTTCTTATGTTCCTGAAAAGACAGAGTTTCTCTTCACCCACGCCACAAAACCACATCTATCACACTCACTGGAGTTTTCGTTTTAAGATGATATTATTTAGAATTATTTTTATCCTTTCTGTGCAAAGTGATGTTAGATATAAAAAGAAACCAGCAATCAGTCAGTGACTTACTCAATACAGCTATGGAAACTACACATAGGATTTATAAAATAATGACAGGGCAACTGACAAAATGAAAATATGTATTCATTTGAAAATATGTTTTTTTATTTGCCTCAGCCTTGCTAGAACAAAGGAAAGTAACAGATAACTGTGAGATACATTTCGAAAGGACTGTTCCATGCTTGAAACAATGAAATGAGAACATTATGGCAAAAACAGAAATTAGACACAAATGAATTTAGGATTGAATGAAGTCATAAGCTGTGGGGGTGTGGAATGAAACACACGGTTTAGCTGTTAAAATTGACTCACAGAAATAACTAGACAAAATTGTATCTCAGCTTCTATTAACTAGGGGATTGGGGTAGATTGTGGCATCACTAACTTGGAAACTGGATAGGGCTGAATTTCCCCATGAAAGGAGGCCAAACCTTTTGGCATAGCTGAAGTATCTATGGCCTGTTGAGCAATAAAATGCGGTTCAGAAGCTGGATATGACCATGAGCATCCATACAGTAATTGAATCCAGTTGTACATAAGAAGGCCTGTATGCCTCCTCCCATCCTTTTGTAATATCCCTGCCTTTAAAATGATTGTGAAAGGCCAAACCCTTCTCATATGGGTCATAAAGCACATGGACAAACCACAATGGAAGGAAAATACTGTACAAAGGCTTTATTTCGGTAAAGCTCTTCGAAGGAGACACAAAAGGCGCATCTGACTCAACAGCTACCACTGTAATATCCCAAACCTAGGCTAAATGAAAACCAAATGAAAATGGGATTCTTACCCATCACCAATTATCTAATTAATTAACCAATTTATCACATGTGAATCTACAGTATATACGAGTGTCTCTGCCTCTAGTGGTAGTTCAGCTGAAACTAATATGCTCACTACTGCTATCCTGCTACAATGCTACATAGATCAAGAATACCTATTTAAGCCTGAGGTATGTCTAAAAGACAAAAATGATAGAATAATTACATGTTCTCTTAATATTTTTGTCCTTCACTGCATAAAACATCGCAAAGCTGTCTGAATATACTGTACCCTTTCTGAAAGTCACAGGGAAGTAGATGTTATGTGGCTGAAAACAGTATTCTTGAAGTAAAAAAAAAGGTCACTGCCACACAAACAAGAGGCTCACCACACAATTCTTTGATATTTTTATCTAGATTAACCAAATTGTAGTTAACTGAAAAATACAGCCATTTTTCCTGGTAAATTCTTCAAGTAAGTCCAACTCAAGGGCAAATAAAGTAGACATTGTTTGACACAGGTACTCCACAAAACCTCAGCCTCAGCTGGATTTACACAAAATACAACAATGAAAACAAGTTACAGTTCTACTTCCCTGTGTGTTGTATATTCACACAGAAACCTGATCTTCCATACTTCTAGAACTTAGAAAGTTGGAATGAAAAATTAAATTCATTTATATCTTCATATAGAAAAGGCAGGAATAAATGTATGCAAATGAGGCATCAGTACTAACAGACACAATTAGGGTAATCACAGTAGAAATGTAAATGCACACTTGTATATTTTCCTTTTGTCACAGCTGTTCAAAATTAAATTTTGATTATTGTCTAAAACCCATTATGCCTGTTTTATAAAAAGAAAACAGTCCAACTCGTTTATCATTGGTAGAACGTGGTAAATACCTTGTATGAATGATCTCTAGACACCAAAGCCAAAAAAACTTCTAGATTTTGTTTTGGCCCTTATTTATTCTTCAAATGACCAGGTTGTGCAAAAGAAGCTCTAGCTTTCTGTCTATGCCTTGCTGTTATTGTTTATTTTTAAAACTACCATTTTTCAAAGGGACTATTAAATAGAAGAATGCATTGGGCACATACAGTAGATGATAATCCCTGAATCAAATTGTCAAACCTCGCAAGCCTTCAAAAGGCTTGTTCACTATATTGGTGTGCATTACTAATCCGTAAAATCCTTTACAACAAAGTAATGCTGTACAATTATATCATCGTGGTGCAATCATATGATTTGAATCCAGTCAGTAAACACAAGGTGATGCACACATTTTTCCCATCAGGTTTGTGGCATCTCATTGATTTATCTTGTTCTGCCATAAACTGAATAATAAAATGAATATCATAATATTTTAAAGAAAAAAAAATGAATTAATTGTGCAAAAACAAGCAAAAAGAACATGAGAATGCTGGTAGTCATTCAATAGATATTCACTTTCAGGAACACACAGATGCATTTATAGGCTTATTAAATATCATATCACTTATTCTATGTCATGTATAGCACAAATCAATAGGAACATAGTACTACTGAATAATAAACAGTGTTTGATCATGAGATACATTGGAGAGTAATAGACTAATGTTAGAATTTTGTGGGAGACTTCCCTGTTGTTCAATTCCAAAACATCTCGTAAAGCACAGACTGGGATCCTATACCATGCCATTTGTCAGTTGCGTCAGATTGCATTTACAGTATAGGCTCAGATTTGGCTAATGATTTCCTGACTTTTCACACAAAGGTTACAGAAAAAATGTTAATTTTATTCATCTTTCTCCTCTGGTTGTTTTCAGTTCCATGGAACAGATCTTCTGGAGTTATTTGAACATTAATTACCTTTCATATACTGTACAGTAAAAAATTACAAAATTAAAATTGTTAATTGCTTTCTCTGCTACTGAAAATACAAACTAGAGTGTGGTTTTCTTCTTCACACAGAAGTAACTCCCTGGGACCACATGCAGGGGATAACTTGGAAGAAAGATATACAGTAACTGTTAGTTCTGGAGACTCTCACGTGACTGACAAGTCCATGGAGCTGAAACCTGACATGGTTTATTTTCAAATATGTCTTAACTGGAAGTACTACAGACAATTAGTTTTATAAGCATATACAGAGAGAAGAAGAAGCGGAGAGAGAGACAAGAAAGAGATTAATCTAGCATCATAATGTGATGCTAGATAACACTGAAACAACAGACATTTATAAAAGAATTGATGTTTGATTCTTCCAGAAAGAAAAAAAAGATTTCTTAACGAAAAAAGGAGAAAGATACAGGAATATATCTCTCAGTCTAAGATACCAAAATCATACCTTTTAATAGATTAGAAAAGATTTAAAAAAAAACTAATCATTTTGCTTCAGGGAGGATGTGAATGAAGAAGATCATTCTTAAAACCTTTTGTGCAACTCAGAGCTGTGGGCATGAATGAGGCATTTCGAACTGACAGACAACTGAACCAGCAAATGAAACATAGTAGATAAAAAGAATACAATGAATAACTATTCCTCTTTTCAAAGACAGGATATTCACAGCAACAGAAGCCAACATCTGTATAATAACCACCACAGTTTTGTCTATGAAGCATGGGTCTGTTTTACACATCTATTTTGTGTGTTTAAGACTGCATAAAAAACAAAACAAAATAAATTTCTTTCTTGTATTTTTCTTGCTTCTTCACACATGTGAAGAAGCAAAAAAGCTTCTTCACACAAACCACTTTTGTCTTTGTCACATGTTGCAACTCTAAAGTCCCTCATGCATGAGAAGAGAAGTATTTTGAAGGGGGAAAAATGGGTCATATACTGTACTTGTCAGAAGTGCCTTTTTCATGACAGAATGTAAATTTGAATTTTATTGCCGATCTCACATTTAACAGATAGATTTATTTTATAATCCTGTCAAGTGGGAGGAGGAGATGTGTCTGCAAAGAACATTTTTTTTTATTTTTGCTAAGCTGCCTGAGCGCCCTCATCTATAATTTCAAGTTAAATGCCAAAGGCAATTAGGTTTGCTTACAAATTGTGCAACACGCATAAAAAAGGCTCCAAGTAACAAGTTCAGAAGTTTGGAGGTTTGCAAGCATTGCAATTCAAAATACAAAAATTCAAACGAGGAATAAAGCAGAGTTCACAGAGTGTAAGAAGCAATACAATCTATCTAGACAGAAGACAGAATAACCCAAGTTGCAGACATCAAATGGAGTTGCATTAGTGCCAAGCTACAGTATATTTTACTATTTACTCTAAAGCAAAGCAGCTTTAAAATAATGCAAACACTCAGACTGTTCCTACTGCTTCTTTTGTTGTCGGTTTGATATTTTCTGCAGCCTATTTGGTTACAGTAATGAAATCAGTAGGCTAGAGTTCATGTTTTTAATTAAGAAGTAAGGAAAGCAAAATGGAACTTTTGTTAGTGGGGTGAACCTGCAGATGTCTGTTTTCTTTCGACAGCATGATACTCATTCAGCTCAGAAAATAAATAAGGCCAATCTTACTACAGGGTTTGCAGCAGTTATGAGAATATTCATACGTGGCTTAAAGCAATTGTTTCTAAAGTACAAACTGAAATAATCTTCTATATAGAACAGAAACATGGGGCTCAATCTGAACAACTGCTGTGATTCCCTCTGCCCAAGTCAGACAAAACACCCATTCACCCCCAACCTAACCATTCTACTAATGAGGAATGTACTGTAACTGAATATCTTGTAGCTTTAGCTTAGTAATAAAGTATTGTACTGTATTGGAGGTTTCTATTCATTGCAGCTCTGCGGCAAGGTAACCTCACCATGGCAGCTTTCCTGGGGACTGATTAAATCTTGCACTTTGGCATAAGAAGATAATTTGCACCTGGGGTCTGCTGGAAACGTGTGTGTTCACCTGTGATTCTTTTCTAGAAACTAAAATCCATAGTGCTCCCAAGTGGCTCAATCAGTACCAGTGTTCATTCACTTGCTCAGAGCACAGGTTGTGCCCTGTAGTCCATATACAGTCATTTCAGGTCTAGACTATGACTTTAGCTGAATAATATGGGAAATCCCAGTCAGAAACAAATAATTTGTTAAGCATTGCTGGTGTTGATGGGGTTTGAATTGGCAGATGAATCTTTAGTGCACCCTGTAACACTATTGGAACTTGGAGGTGGCTATTGTAAGGTTGCAGTATACCCATTCAAAGATGCACCATTCCTCCAATCAGTGGTACTTGAGGAGCCCGTCAAATGTTAGTGACTTTAAATTCAGGGGTTGTACTGTATACAGTATAACGGCAATATAACAGTATATAACATACTCCGTTGTTTTAAAATATTAGGTTCAAACCTCATGGAGACACTTATCTTTTCAAAAGACTTACAAATCTGTATTCAGATCTCCAATAACTATATAAAGTCATATAAAATACAGATGCAGCCATCTGGAAAAAACATCAAAACTTGAGTTAGCAGGCAACCCAAGGCAAACTGCGGTAAAGTTACAGTTTGTTCCGGCATACCAAATTCCACCCTTCACTGCGCAAAGAAGATCGATAGGTGGCACTTAGATGTTAATGAAACTGCACCTTCACTTTATCCTTCTTTCTTGGTCGAAATATCATAATTGATCACTTAAAATGTAACCTATACGTTATACAGTAAATGCATCTAAAATACATAGCCTAGCAACTGTTTTAACATGTCACGTGAACTTTTCTGAGACTTTTTAAAAGTGGTTTTAAATACTTCCTTTCTTGTTGGTTTGACAGCATCAGTACTGTTACTGTTACTGGTAATGAAGATAAAAAGCAAAGATCTTGAAGCAAAAAAAACAAAAAGCCAACTACAAACAGAGGGTGCTAAAGAAAGCCAAGAACATCATGGAGGGCACACCCCCTCCACCGCGAAATTACACTACTCCCATCTTGGAGATACCACTGTGTCCCCAGGTGTAATTTTTTTTAAGCTGAACAGCTTGAATTTGAACTTTATTGCCATATGTAACCGGTACATGTACTGTTACAATGGAATTCTTACCTACAGAAAGTCAAGCGCAAAAACAAAAGTGCAGACAGTGCATCAAGACATATACAAACAAACAGTAGACAATGTACAAGTAAACAAGTAAATAGTAAACAGTAATCAGTTAGCTCCCTGACTTCTTGCATCCCTACACACTGTGATTCTGATTTAGGTAATCAAATATGTGAACTGTAAACATTACAAACTTTTCTGAAATTCAAAAGTAAACGAAAGCTAGTAAACTAGTCACGTTTAAAGATCATACCAATTTAGCATGATTTGCAAACACTGTAGAGACAGAAAATGAAATTCAGAAAGATTTTGATAATCTGGGCATCTGGGCAAACAGCTGGCAGGTGATATTTAATATAGATAACAGGAGGGTTTTGCATGCTGGTAGTAAAAGCGTCAACTATAAATACAAAATTCAAAACATACAGCAGCTGGAAGAGGATATTTTTGAAAAAGACTAAGTTTACAGACAAAAGTAAAATTGTTCTGGGGCACTTATTTAAATCCTTTGGCAAAATTCTTCGAACTTTCGAACTAAAGTCGATTCCTTTACCCTAGAGGTTGTGTTACTTTTAAAAAAAATAAACAGTACAGAAATGCAGTACAGTAATGTATAAAAATAGACCAGCTCAAGAAAATCTAAAGTCTGTTCAGTTATTGCCTGCGTTCTGGGTTTTACCCAGTCACATTAAGATTTAATTGCACCAGAGATTCTTGTTAAAAAGCAAAAACCACACTTTCTCCTTTTTTATGACAATGTATTTATGTAAATGTTTTTGATTTATAATATGCTGTTTTGGTGTGTTTCTCAGTAATTTCACGTAAGTTTTCACTCAGCATTTTGAATTCATATTGTTTTCTTTTGAAACACCTCTGGTTTGTTTGGTTTCACTTCCTCTGCAAGCAATTATTACATCAGTAATCTTAATTATTTTCTTTATCTATAATGTTTCTTTGAAGTGTAATGGAAAATGAATCTTCCTATCAAATAATCCCATCATGGAGCAATGCTTGAAGCAGAACGCTCAAGACTCCAGGATAGTTTGTCTTTCCCCAGCTGAAGCTACATACAGTAGGAAACCCTAGTGGCTTACCAGCTATCTGTGCGACTGCAGTATGATCACTGCATTAGTCTTCCCACTGGACAAACATTGTGAAAAAGTGATAATGAATCCAAAGTACACATTTACAGGAAATCAAGTTCATTTTCAGTCATTTTCATTAGCAGCAGTAATCCGAATCCGCTGACAACATTTGATTCAAAATTGCAGAGAATCGAAGGACAGGTAAAACAAAATATGTAATGAGTACAAAGTTAAAAAAAAGATTTAAGGTAAGAAGAACCTTAGCTATCTGAAACCAACCTGGTCTGAAAATAAAAAAAAAATCATCATACGAATAAAGGGACAAAAAAAGGCATTTCGCAGTGGAGCCAGCTCACATTTGATAATATATTTTATATCACTGTAGCAGTGGAACTGAAGCATGTAATAAACCACTGCTACAGCTATGTAATGCTGTAGGCATAACAACATTCCAGACTCTCAGTACATTGGTCAAGCACAGATTATTGGGAACACATGAGAAACTGCTATACTGACCCACAACTCTTCACAGCTACGACATTTTGTTTAAGGATGAAACCTGGCTACATAAGCAACATATTTTAAAGGAAACAACACGGTGTCAATTGTGAAACCAACCTATGAAACCACACTAGTGGAAAAAAAAGAAAACCTTTAAAATATAGGTTCTGATTTAAAACTAGGCAACTGCCATTATCATTCTGTCTAAAACAATCATAATTATCTTGTTAACATCTGAATTGGATGATTTGTTTAAATATAAAAGCAATAAAACTCTACAGGGAGCGGGTGTAGGTCTGAGATACTATATGGCCTTCTTAAGTTTTCTTCTATCCTTTAAATGCACATTATTCGTAAAACAGCTTCGCCACCATTAATTTTAATTCTGCACTTGACAAAACTTGACAAAATGTCAGGCAACTGCCTTTCCTGTCAATAATATAAAACAAATATACAAAAGTACCGTTTAACATATAAAATCAAAACAATTCCACGTTCTGCCTTTTGTTGTTTATGAACTTACTTGGAAATGTCTCTGCCATCTTGTTGCCATGGGAACAGCACATTTCCAACTGCAGCCCGGTAACTGTAGACTCCCAGCAGTCCCAACCCAAGAGCTATTTTTGAGACCAGAGAGCACCTTCGCTGTACAAGGAGGAATATCAGGACCAGGGAGGCAGCTGCCAGGAGTGAGAGCTCAACGATGTGCTCAGAGCTGCAAAGAAGAATTAAACACTTAATTAACAACTACAATTAGTGCAACAACCCTCTTCCCTGGAGACAGTCAAAATAAGGAGATTTCCCCCAGTAGCTTTATGGTTGGGATTTTAACACACATACTTTGCACGACCACCTCAGTGGGCCTTGCGCAGTGTGCATCTGATTCCGAAGTGTGTATGCTTAATGTTTTTAATGTTTCAGCTATTCTTCTGTGCCCCAAATACTTTTTTTAACACAAACTATTTATACAAAGATCAACAAAAGCAAAAGCAACATGGGATAAGGGCAATGGTGAAGTCAACTGTGAATTGCTCTCCCATTAAAAGAGGACTTCATCCAACCATTCATCCATCTATCTACTGTACTGTCTAACTGTTTCATTCAATTCAGGGTCACCAGAGAGCAGGAGCCTATCCTGGCAACCTATGGGCACAAAGGGTAAACCCTGGACTGGATGTCAGTACATCTCAGGGCAGACACAGACACAAACACACACTCACACACTGGGGTCAGTTCTTCCAGAAGCCTGTTAACTTGCCGGTGTAACTTTGGACTGTGGGAGGAAACTGGAGCACCTTGAGGAAACCCAGGCAAACAAAGGTAACAAACTTTGTGGAAATAGCATCCCAGGTCTGAAATTGAACCCAGGACCCCTGCTCCGTAAGGCAGCAATGCTAAACACTGCTAAAACACTTTATTTGCAGAAAACATAATAGTCTATCCCATATTATTCCCATGATGTAAGTTTGTTTTGATGTCATAAAAAATATACAGGGATTATAACCTTAAAAAAGGTAATAATCTCCTCACTGACAATAAATTAATACCTACAGTATACTGTATTACCAATAAGAGATTCTAAAGTAGTCTATGGCTGAAGTACGTTCGTACTGCCACTGGATAAAGGCATTTCGATTCCTGTTTGTCCTTATTTTTTTTCCTCAGTTCTTCATACACCTTAAGAAACCTAGTGAGAGCTTTCCTTTGTTTTTGAATACCGATAATTGTACCAATTACATCTATTAGAACTGCTTAGTGAATAGAACTCATCTTTGCAATGAAATGAATCATTATAAAGCTGCCTAGGGCTTTTAATCAGCAGTAATTGTGCAGTAATCTTTAGCTGTTTTTCAGTTTGCATGGGGCATGGCAAGAAGGCACTCAAGCACATTAAGCACACAGCAAATTAGTCCTAAGAGAGAGAACTATTATTGGAGATGTTGATTCAAAGAATCTGTATGATGGGCCTAGAACTGCAGATGAAAGTTAGGAATGCTGTTTATTTCTCAACAACAGAACTTGCGGCGTTCATACAGTATAGTGCTTTCTCTTTTCATTTGTAACTACATTGTTAGAAATGTATTCATTGTAGGTTTAATTTCACCTATCGGGACTTCACACTACCTGATTGGCCACTCCGTCTGTCCCCTGCTCCCACCTCTCACTCCTCTCTCCCAGCTTTGTTCTCCTATGCAACATTGCCTTTGCTTACTGCCTTGTCTTTCTCACTCCTGAAGAAGGCTCCACAACTGAAATGTTGTGTTTTCTTTCTTCTCTTTTCAGCATGTAATAAACCTATTACTTGTGACACTGTTGGAGTACATCACATAGGCAGTTTTAAAAGTTCCCCAAACAGGGTTGAATTGTATTTTTTGAACAGTGAAAAGGGGTGTATTTAAATATACTGCGATTTAAATTTTAAGGAGTCAGTGTATATTTATTAACTCTTACATTGGTTGATTTTGTACACTTTATTAAAAAATGGTTGTTTTATCTCACCATTTGTTCTGATTGATGGGTTACTAGCAGCCAGAAGGTCCTCATAGTTTACTGTCCCAATTCTATTGCAGTAAATTCAGACCATCAAAACACTACAATAATTTAATGGAACCTCATATTTAGCAACAGTCTTAATTTTATGTAATAAAAGTAATTGTGGGACAAAGCTCAAATTTCTCAGAGGAGTAATATCCTTATGCTTCCAATATAAAGAGACAACTACTCGGCTTCCATTTCAAGACTACCTGAATGACAGTGTGTGTTCATTGCTGTTTAATAAATATCCCCGCAAATGGACTGAAGCTCACCAAAACTGTATTGACAGAGTAAGTAGAAATGTCCATGATATTGTCTGGGCCATTACATAAGAATGTGTGGGAGTGCAAACAGAAACAGTGGAGAACATGAAGCTGAAAGTTTCCTTGAAGGAACGTTAACATTGGATATACATTACAAGCACCTTTGTAATCCTGCACAATCCACTGAAAGGGATCAAATTCTAAAGCCCATATTCCCCTGCATCTAGGTCAATTACTGCTGACAGAAATGTTCCCCAAACCAGCGAGTGGTTTATGGTCAGTTAAAATTGTGAAGTGCAGCTACTGAGGTAATGCCAAAAACGTCTGACCGAACCCTGTAGAACAAAACAGGAATCACAAATGCAACCACTTTCTTTTGATTGTGACGGAATTTAGCTAATACAGCACTTCTAACAGTTTCTGAAGTGTCTGTGTAGAGGATGAAAGGCTGGCTGAAATCTAGAATGGCCACAGCAGGAGGCTGGGTTCATAATAATAACAATAATAATAATAATAATAAACTTTATTTTATATAGCGCCTTTAAAGGCAGCTTCTCAAAGCGGTTTACAGGATGAAAATAACAATAAATAAGAAGAATGCAACAATAAATAAGAAGAATACACAAGATAAGACACAATAACAATATCTAGAAAAGACCGTGGATGGTGGTACTAAGAAGAGCAGAGGGATAAAGAATGGAACCATAAGAAAAGGCTTTTCTGAAGAAGAGGGTTTTGAGTCTGGATATCTCTCTGATATCCTTGGGCAAAGAGTTCCAGAGCTTGGGGGCATAACAGGAGAAGGCCCTGTCACCCATACAATGTAGACGGGCTTGGGGGACAGTAATGAGGGCAGAATTTGAAGAGCGGAGGTTGCGAGGTGAGGAGTAGGGCGATAATAGTTCAGACAGGTACTGAGGTGCCAAGCCATGGAGAGCCTTATAGGTGAGCATGAGGATTTTAAAGTCTACACGGAATTTGACCGGAAGCCAGTGCAAGGACTCCAGGACAGGAGTAATGTGAACACTTGTACTATACCTGGTCAGGATTCTGGCTGCTGAATTTTGGACATACTGCAGTTTGTTCAGAGTAGATTTATATACCCCAGCGAGTAGAGCATTACAGTAGTCAATTCGAGAGAATACAAATGTGTTGATCAGCTTTTCAGCCACAGTTAATGATAGCATAGGGCGATATTTCTAAGGTGAAAAAAAGATGTTTTGACAGTATGCTGCACATGTGGGTCAAATGTTAAGCCATCTTTAATATACATTCAACAGTTCATAAACATGGGACGTCCTTTTTGGATCAGTTTTTGAGTGGGGTTCCCTTCTATATGAAATGACTGAATTTTAATTCATTAATTTAAATTTAAATAATTCCAGACAAAATCTATCTGTGTAGAAGGCATTGTGGTTCTATGGTTTGGCTGAGCATCCTTTGCAGACATAACAAGTCCTAGGAAGACAAGCTCTTGTCGGACTTTCCATGCCAAAATTTCAAGACCTTTAAAACACTACTTTTAATGGGTTTATATTACCTTTAATTAAACTATTGAACACAATGATGTCATTTAAGTGAGGTATTTTGTTGAATGGAGTCACAGAATCCAGCACCACAAAGCATTGAAATGTTGGCAGTACATTGCAGAGGCCCTTAGGTATTATACACATTTGAGCATATTTACTTATGCTTGACTTGACTGTTAAGACTTGACTGTTAAGTAAAAGTAACTTTTTTTTCCAGCAAAAGAATTTTCTGCCCCAGTACTTTTGAACTGCACTTACTGTATATATAACAAATAGCCTCTGCGTGAAAGCTGACTGCATAATGTTCATTCACATAACTCTTCATATCGGCTGCAGGAAATCTAGAAGTCTTAACTCCAGCCTTGGTAGTCATTTTTTGCAAGCTGATTCTATGGCCATCCTAAAATCACCAGGTGCCCCACACGCTGCATAAAGCTTTATAAGCTATTGCCAAGAAAAAAAAAGATGGTAGTATCAGTTTTACCAACAGTGTGTTCCTTCTGTTTTTATGCTCTTGCTTGCTTCCTCTTTCGAAATCTGTGTTTTGTACATTTTCAATTCGAGCTTTATTTTGATCCCCTAGGTCAATTTGTTTCATAGCAGAGTCCAGTACAACAATGCAACAAAGACAGACATCACCACCAAAGATTACAGTACAGCAGTGTTTCAGGAGATAAGAGAGTTCATTTACATTGAGAGTGATATTGCAGCAGGGATGAAAGATTTCCTTAGTCTGTAACCGTTACACCTGGGGTCACACAGGCATCCAGCGTCTTTAATGCATTTCACTTTCTTTAGAACTCTTTGTTTGCAAAGGAAGTTTTGGCTTATTTTATTTGCCCCACTGATTAATGATCTTCACTAAGTCTCCCAGTCCATTATACTTAATGGTGCTGATGTTTTTTTGGATATTAATTTAATTTATTAATTGCTTACACTTATTTAGTGCTTTTCCGAACACTACACTCAAAGCCTTTTAAAGGTAATAGAGACTCCCCTCCACCACTACCAATGCGCAGCACCCACCTGGATTGGAAACGGAACTGTTAATTTATTAGGAGAAAACATAAATTGACCACCTAAATCACAGCCTTTTTCTTTGATTTTGTAAGTTATGGTTTGCCATCCTTGTCATTCATAAAAGAGGAGACATTTCTTCACTACATACACTAGGGTGAAGATTGATTTCCTTCAACTGCTGCTAATTTTTTTTTTTTAGATTTACTCCTTATTTTATTTTGAAATTAGAAGGGAAAATATAACTGTTGCCATGAAAAAGAAATAGCATTTGAAACTTGTTTTCCCCATTAGTAAGGCTACTACCCTTATTATTGTATCCACTTGTCACTTGTGGCTATAATCACTTCAGTTAAAATCACTGTTTCCTGGAGTTTTCCAATATGTTTATTCCAATATTTATTTTATTTATTTTTTTTAATAACTTCAATCCCTTACAAATACTCCAACCCTTCATTTGAAATAATAAAACCCTACACATTTGTAAGAATTTTTCAGGAGAAAAAAACAAAACAAAAAAAAGAGGGAGGCACAGCAAGATTTAAAAAAAAAAAGAAAATATTAGTAAAAAAATAAATCTCAAATTAAACAACATTTTTTGTGTGTGCTAATAACAATAAGCACTGTTATATGGGTGATTCCTCTTCCGAAGAGAACAAAATGAAAGGGGTTTAAAATATATTCTAGAATGAACTATATTTTTGTCTCTTGAGCTCTTTCCCCTGTGGTACACAATGTGGAGACACCACCCATATCACTATGAGCTCAGCATGCCATTCATGAAGATTGTAACTGATAAAGCATTGTGTGACATGAAATTGAACTTTTATATGGGTAGCAATCAAAGGCTTAATTAAGGATAAATCTACTGTATTTATCTCACTCTTGCATAATTCTAGTCTAATTGAAAAAATACTGAACTGGGAACTTTCTTTTCTAGTGCAAGATTAAAAATTAATGGAACAAAAATGTAGATTAATGGTCAGAAGAGGATTACTACCACGAATCTAAGTACATAAAGATCAGTTTTGTTGTACTATTAATTACCCACATGGTGATATAATTAAGAATATACTCTACATACTGTACTTTCACTAGGTTAAAAAGTATTTTTTGTAGCATCACAATAACAAACTTTTCATCTCAAATAGTGAAAATTATTATTATTCTGTTTTTACCTAGCTTTCATTTAAACCACTAAACTGCATCTAATTTAGGATATCTCGTGAGGCTTTACTAGTTTATGGAATAGGTAGTTTTGTATGTAAAGAAAAAAATTAGCGCAGTAGTAAAATTTCATTTACTTATTTGAAACTGGTTTAAAGCTTCTGACTACAGCATAGCGACACAACTTATGAGAGATACAGTATCACCCGGGACTGGAATTGTCTGATTGTAGATTTAAAGTTACTCAAAATATTAATGCTAGATTTTCTATTATCATATATACCAAATACCCAAGCCTGAGCTTTGACTGAAAGCCATTTCAAAATTGAACTGCGGACAAGTCACAAACACCACTTCGTTTTCCTTCTCTGAGAATAGACATGCTTGAACATCTTTAGGGTGCATTTGGTCTCCATGCATTCTCGTTCAATATTGCAGTTGCGTATGAGCCGAGATGAAAAAGAATATGAGCATGACAAGAAATGATTAATTACGCACATGCCCGCACAAAGAGGAAACTTGTGTGTGCCATTTCTTAATTTGCATTTGGTCTTTCTTTTGAACCATTTTCACTTAAGTTTCCTTTTTTTTTTTAACCAGGGAAGTCAGACTCCACTCTCCTCCCCTTCCTTGTATTGGACTCACAGGAGACAAGACAGGCATGCTAAAAAGAGGCACCTCATCTGAGGAAGTAATCAGTGTGTTGCAAAGGGGCTTGCTCACTCACTTTACGGTGCACTGGGAAGTATAATACCCAGAGCTCATTACAGGAATTGCACAAGCTGTGCATTAGGGAAAGGTGTATACGTTAGGAGGAAATATGAAAACGCTGGATAATATTCCAGCAGTACATTACACTCCTAAATATACTACTCCAACCCATTTCTCTTTGCTGTATCTTGACAATCCTAATGATAACCTGTGAAATACATGTTTTCACTTCAGAAATATCACTCTATATTTAGGATTACTTATGATACATGTGACTGAAAGAAAGAACTCTTTTTATGCCATATGCACAGTTTGAAAGTCAGTAAAAAACACTTTTGCATAGCACTTTTTGGAGAAAATTTACTGCAGTTAAAAAAATCTATTTTAGTAGACAATCTTCTAAGATTCTTCTAAGCTAGTATTCAGAAAAGCCTTAAGCTGCCTGCAACTCAGTCATATCTCATTGCTGCAGTGTGATGTGTACATTGAGGTAGCCTGTAAGTGTAGCTTCTGATATATACAATAGAATACAAAAGTTTGAAACTTAGCTGGGAGAGTTTTGTTTCCTTAAGTAGTATTGGCAGCAAACCATCAAGCAGAGGATATTCGATTTTCTTAAATGCTTCCAATAGATGTAATACATCTTTCTCTTCTATGCTAAGACTCTCTTGCCTGAGGCAAATTGTTGATTTCATCCCTGGTAACCTCCTCAGGGAAATATTCATTTAGTATATTGTCTTTTCACTATCTATAAGCTTCCAATTATACTGGAAAGATACGATATCAACCTTACTATTTTTTCCATGTGACACTGGATAAATGTTTCTTTAAATATATTAAATATTGTGGATTGTAATTAAATTAAATTAATTTTATTATTGAATTCGTCTTAAATAGTGGACTAATGTCCCTTATACTTATAATCATAAAGTAATTATATTACAAGTGCTTGTAGTTCATTATATTCCTTTTTTTTACCTGGATTCTGTTGTTTTAAAAATATTTTTTTATGTGCTTTCTTCCTTTATTTTTCTTGATTTATTAAACTATTTGTGCAACTTTCTCACTTTTGGGATGAATCTGTTCAAGCAGATTCTCTTTAAACCGCTACCCTTAAATCTCTATCAATTCCATACCAACACTGTCCCATTCTGCTTCACTTAAACTGTCCATCTCTCATAGTCTTCTTTCCTGAAATTATAAACCTGTGATCTGGGCTCTGCCTTTACAGTTTGAAAGTGCACTTCAAAGGGATATGATCACAGGATATGATCACAGTTCCCTCATCTGTTTTCCTCACTTTGTCTTGACTGTTTGAAAATGCTAGATCTATACTGACATTCCTTCTTGTATGGTGTCTAAGAAACTAGATAAGAAAGCAAACTTTACTTTCATGCTGAAAAGAGAAGAAAGAAAATACAATGTTTTGGCTCTGGGGCCTTCCAGTGTCAACTTGAAATCTCCCATCATTAATTCCATTATACAGTGATGAATCATCATTAATACCTGAATTTAGTGGTCTGTAGCATACTTCTAACACTATGTCATTTAAATTGTGAATTCTGACACTGCCTTCATTGTCTAAGACCCTTGATTCCTGATGAAGAAGGTCCTGTACCTGAATATTCCTTTTGTGACATAATGTTATTCCTTCAATCTTATACTAAAATTCATCCAAAATCCAAAATTCTAAATCAGTTCCAAAAATGCCTTTCATGCTAGCACAGGATGCTCACAAAACAAGGGGTTATTCTATCTCATTTGGCTGCTCCAGTCTTCTGACGTAAAACCAAACATCTACTGCTAATCTGACGATAAAGTGTTCTTCAAAGGCAGAAGTGCAACAGAATTGTACTTCCCACCCCACCCACCGGAAAGAAAAAAATGAAAAAGGATATACAAGTGTCTTTTCTTTCCCCAGATGATGCTTTTGGCACTCTAGGCACCCAACAACTGGATTTACAGCTGGAAATGTTTCATCATGGAGCCAATGCCGTTTTGCTTAAAAAGCTTGTCTGGAACACTTTTAAATCTGAGATTTTAACTGCCTTTTCATTTTATTTTCTCTAACTGCATTCAAAATTGCAGATGGTGTGCAATAGTTTTGGCTTAAGCTGCGTATATCCACACATGCATACATCATTCAGTTTGGGTCAATGGCCACCTGCACATACTTATGCTTCTATATTACACTACGTTGCCAAATGTAGTTTTCATTAATAAATATTCACTTATGCAGCTCAGATTAGAAAATGTTATACAGTATATTCAGTTTTCTTTCATTTCTTCCTTCTGCTCTGTTTGTAAGAGGCACCAGATTACACAGCGATGTTGTACAGGTTATGCAACAATGTAGTACAAGAATATGGCTGGATTTGTCACTGCATTAAGTTTACTTCAATCCTTTGTGAATAATACGCGTGAAAGAGTCAGCTGCTCAAATCTTTTTTATCATCTACAGAATAAGGTAGTATCTCATTACCTTGTGACATTTGCTCTTGAAAACATAATTAATCAGTACTAGCAAATATGTCTTGGTAATTCTGTTCAATAATCCAATCGCTCTCTCTAAAAAATAACTCCAGAGCTCGATATTGAATCTGCCTTCAATTAATTTCCACTTATGTCCCTTGTTCTTGGCATCCACGATATGTCTGAAGTAGTGATTGAGATTGCCTTTATCAGGTGTACAACCATAAGCTTAGAGACCTCAATCAAACATCTAAAACATGGCTAAAAAACATTACATTTCTTTAACTTGTGTAGACAGGACAGATATTTAATGTTTGTACAATAGCCAGGTTGTTTTGCTCTGCAGTCTAACAATGATTATTTTTTGTTCATGGGGCAACCATTTTTCTTTCTCTACAGGGTGTCAAATCACCTGAACATAAAATGTTTCCTGATAGATTTGAAATCATCTCACATTACTATATTTCAGAGAAAGGCTGTTTGTTTCCAGAATGTACAAATCAATTTATTTCACAACACTGAGTTTATATTTGCTTTATTAGGTAATCTGTAATGAGCCTTTTTATTGCCCGTTCATTTTCAATTTCAGAAATTTTTCCTCTATCCGGTTCAGTGTAAAAGGTGAGGTTTTCAGTGCTTCCTGCTTTGCAGTCTTCCTCCTTCCTGGCACTGTCCGCAAATTTAGCAAGTACTGTCCATTATACTGGGCTCAGGTACCATTCAGAAGGAACAGGAGTCTTGTAGGTGAGAACAAAAATATGCCCAATTATGAACCCAGATGTGCAGAGATGCAAATAAACTCTAAGGAAATTAGCCTGCAGTTTACAACTTAGATCTTGTTTAAATTTTTTCATCATTTTACAAGGACATGCATATAATTAACAGTAATCGTAAACACGATGTTCTCTCTTAATGTTTTTCCCAATTCTTTTACATAGTAGCACCTGCTCCTTGCATTTCATCTTCTACTAATATTTATGAACTATTTATTTAGCTTTCTTTGGGGGGGGGGGGGGGGTTTACTGTAGATGCTTATCAAACTGTTTGTGTAGAGAGGGGCACAAATGTTTTGGTGTCAGGTCATAACAGCACTGGTGTCACTGATTTATCAAAGGGAAAGGGTGGGAAAAGAGGGGTTCCTTATCATCCATGCAGTTTATTCTGGGGGATTCGTCTTCTGAATTTTACTTGAAAACAATCAGAGAATTAGTAGGGAGAGGGAATTCAGTTGTACTCTGTAAAAGAGCTAGAATTTCACACGTGCTGCTTTACCTTTTGGCTTTAGCTTTACAATTGGTGTTGTATTCTTTATTAATTCCAGACATTAGTCCCTTACTGACTTTTTTTTAAATGCATAACTAGTGTTCAATTTTGTCACAGACCTGTTGCACGGTGGTGGGGACATTTATTGTTTAAAAGTCCTTAGCTAAAACTTTAAAAGGAGAGCATGACTGAGGGAGACTGCTTAGAAAATGTGTTTGCAATAAAAAAAAATCCTCCTGCTTCAAGCAAGGAGGTTTTAAGAGAAACAGAAATATTGGCCAGCCGTGAAAAAGTAATGAGGGTTATTGTTTAAGCTGGTTGTAACTTTAAGGCATCAGTCAGGTTAATAATATAACTTCAAATCTGTGAAGCTGTGATTTGAAAGAGCAGGTACAGTTTGTCTGCATATACGGTATATGTAACATTCCAAAACGTTTATTTTATGTCAGAAGAAGCTGCTATGAAAAGACTGCCTGAAAAAACTCATTGCACTATACCAACACATATGAGCGAGATATTAATTTAAAAAAACTGGGAAATGAGAGAGAGAGAAGTGAAGAATTCTACACAAAATAAAAGGCTATTCTTAGCTAACAAAAAACACTGTATAGTGTTGTTTTGTATTCTACGGGGTCTCTATAGAAGCCACCGTATAAAGTTTATAAGTGTATAATCTACATTTCTGCTCAGTTCTCCAAAGGACAATGAACCCATACCCTAACAGCTCCTTTGTTAGGAATTGTCTATCAACATAAAGTCATGCAAGGAAAATGCCTCCTTTTTGCTCCTTAGTTACACTTCCTCTCTTTTTATTTCAACACACCTGAACACAAACCTCTGCTAATGATGAAAAGCTCAAGATTTTTTTAGTGTTTCTTTTAATCTTTACTTCTCTTCTTGTTACTGTTGCCATCTGTTAGATAACATATGGGATTGACTCAGACATGCTTGCACAGGGGATCTTCAGATCAGAAGTTCCAAAACTACTTAACAGGTGAGGAGATCCTTGTATCAAACCTGACAGGCAACACAAGTCCCTAGGCTTACACACGAGAAAACCATAGCACACCTGCTGTGTAATATCACACTTTTTACCATATGTTTGTTTAGAGCAGTTAGGGACATGCATACACATATAAGGGCAGCTGAGAAATTTTAAGAGAAGACAAAGTCTACAGTCCGAAACATTTCTTTAACATAACACAAATTATCAATGCATGACTGAAGCATTTCAAAGCATGAAGATACATCAGTAAATATTGTTTTTTTACTTTCACTTAACGTGAGCAAAATGAAACACACTTAACAAATTGTATTAATTAAAAATTAAACTATTATGCACTTTCACCCAATTGTGCATACAATTAATTTATCTGTAGTTCTGTTTCTTTAACTTTATGTTCAAATGTCCAGATCATTCAGGATGTCATCTTTCATTCAGGCTGGCTGAGTGTCCTCGATGTATCAAACTACTTTACAGATCCCCATTACTTGCTCCTACAAAGGTATGTCTCCTTTTAGAAATCTATTGCTCCAAATATGTTTCTTATTTACTGTATAACACAAAAAATGCAAATGCCTGACTCAACACAGTTTTTTCTATAACATAAAAGCGCAAAACGGTGCTTTCAATTGGCCAAGTATTACTGGTCTTGGTCTGTAAAACCAGTCATACTTCTTCCAAATGTTTTGTATATTAAAGTCTAACAAATCCAAACAAAAATACTATATAAAGTGTGAGTAATGTTTTCATTTTCTATCTTTTTTTGCAATTAAGGATGGTGAAACATAAACGTACAAGATTAGATTTTCTTAAAGTGGTCAATTACAAATAAAAAAACAACAGGGAACAAATTTTTCTTCAGTGTTAAAGTTGACATTCAGACTGTCTACACAAGTACTCTCATCCTCTATTTTTATATGCACAGTGAAGAAATGCTGGATCGAACCATTAATCAGTGCTACATACTTTAGCAAAAACACCCCAACTAAATTGCAAGTAACACATTTTCAGAAATGAAAATTGTACAAACGATCTATTATTTTAAGTTAGGGAAACTAATTACACTAATGAAAAATGATCTCCTTAAACCCTTAACAAAACAGACATCTATTAGACTAGGTTTCCAAAAACATATTCTTCTATACCTACAGGCAATTTTATCTTTCAGATTTACCTCAATCCACACTTGTCCCTTGTTCATTTCTAAATCTGATGTTTGAAGACCCCACCCCCCCATTCCCGAAACCACAACTCTCACTATTTTATTTCTTCTTTTAGAAGAAGAACCTTGTTCTTCTTTTAGTCAAGTCCTTCCACAAGCAAACGTTTCTTATTACAGATCTCACGTGAGGCGTCAAACAGCCAAACACCACTTAACACTTACTTGTTCAGCCAGTGTCCTAAGTCAGGAAGATGGGCCCATTGCACCCCGGTCTGGTTCAATGAGCGGAGCATTCGGCAACATACCAATGTTGCCAAAGGTGTTACCAAAGCCAGCCACTTTTCATAGCCTGCCAAAGCAGAGGTTCTTGAACTGTAATCCACTGTTGGGGTGTCATCTTTAGAGGAGAGGTAGGAGTTTTCATCTAAATCCCTGTGACTCTTTTTCTCCCTGAAATATTTTCGGCAGACATCCTGGAACACTGCCAGACAGAGGGTATTGAGTAGGAAATACCAGGTTTGGTGTTCCTCCTCGATAAAACTGCTGGCTCCCAGACTCAGAACATGGCCCAGGGTTCCGGTCAGGAGGAGTATATCGAGCTCTGAAAAGCCAGAATCAGAGGACTGAGCCTGTTGAGAGAAAAAGGGAAAAAAATAATGGAGTTAATGGTATTGTACTAGCTTGAAAATAATTTGTATCTGTTCTACATGGAAAATGAGTAAATAATAGAAAAGGTTTGGGGTATTCAAGAAGAGGTCAGCCACACTTTAGAAATGATATCTACATAAATAAGAAACCATGAACTTCACTTGACAGTATGACTTCGAAACCTTGCTTGAAGGCAAAAAGAAACATTAAGCAATTTCCATTCTTTCCATTGAGATTTCCCTCATGTGATGAAAGTATGCAATCTGTCTCATCAGCATGCAGAAGTGCAAAATGTCTCATTAACATTCACCCGATAAAGTATGCATGCCTCTGAGAAGTGTTGATTAGTCTGAGTAGTACAAGGAACCTGAATTTATTAAACAAGAAGCTATTTTCAGAGAAATGACTCAGAGGGGCTCCTTATAAACACATATGTGGTGTATGTGCCATTCTTAGAGATCGTAGAAAGAAACTATTGTACCTTGATTCCTGATCTTGACAAGAGAGAGTCTCCCTCTTTTTGCTTGTTACTTTGGGCCAAGGGGCCAAAGATTATGAACTTAATGCTTTACAAAATAGATAATTCCTTCAGGGTTAATCAGAAATAGCCCTCCATGTTTCAAAGACTGAACATAACTCAACTATCCAAGGTCATTCTATCTGCTGTATTTATCTCCTAAGTGGGTGCTGCATTTTAGTGATGGGTGAAGTACATTCCTGCCTATAGGAACTGCACTAAATAAATTCAATGCAGCATTATTTAAAATTATATTAAAATCAAAGTAGAAAATCAAAGCAGAACAGAACAACGGGAGGTTACATTCATGCTGAAAAAAAAAGAAATTAGAAAAAATACTGATTGGGGAGCCTTCTTCTGGCATATACTGCAGAAGAATGAGGGAGAGGGAGGAGTATGAGTATAAGGAGAATGAAGAAAGAGGGTGTGAAAATGGAGACAGAAGTGTGAGAAAGGGGATTGTAAGGGATGGATGTGAATTCCAGAGGACATGAAAATGAATAGAGAAATTAAGAAAAATAATCATTAAGAGCAAGAGAAAGTTTTAATCGAATTTAAGCACAACTTTATTTATGTCTATCTGCATACCTGTGAAAGGACACAGCCAAAATGTGCATTGAAATCATGGCTGGGAGCAGTACTCTATCATCATCAAAGCACAACTACAGTAAATAAAACACTTTCTCAATTAACTTTGAACTGCATATTCTTTTCTTTCAGCCATACAGACAGAAACCAGTTTATTCTAAGTGAATTTTGGAGGAATCTCTTCTTGGTTGGCAAATTGGCAACATGTACACAAATAGTTAGGCCATGAGAAATACAGTATATAATGTAAACCATGACTATCTTCTTTAAATACCACAGATTGAACAGTTGTCATTAATATAACAACGGCTGTCTGAAGACACTCTCCAATTATCTTAATCATCTTCTATTACAATTTCTATACCACATTATGTATAGTATCACCATTTCAAGGTGATATACAGTATGCTAAAGGAAATACTATACATACAGTATTAAGCCAAGCATATAACTACCCACCTTTCATTTGAAGACTGTCCTACCACCCGCTCATACACACAAGGATTTCTGTCTCATCACAGAATTC
This sequence comes from Lepisosteus oculatus, assembly GCF_040954835.1. Classification (NCBI taxonomy): domain Eukaryota; kingdom Metazoa; phylum Chordata; class Actinopteri; order Semionotiformes; family Lepisosteidae; genus Lepisosteus; species Lepisosteus oculatus. The sequence continues at coordinate 60,455,835 of NC_090696.1, forward strand.
TAAACATTTTCTTTGACCCCTCAGTATTCTGCCAGTGAAGCTCAAGAGTGATCTATTTTTGCAAAGTGTTTCCATAATTTCTGCCTCAGCATGAGAACCTTTTAGCCTAAAGAACTGTACATCAGTGTGATGGATGAAACTGACACTTAGCCATTTACGATTTGAGCACCTAACTGTGTTATGTTGTGCAGCTGTGCAATCAATCAATTCACAAACGCAGGGTAAACTTAACCAAGAGGAAAATGAATTGTGTAGCCACATTTCTGTTAGTGTAAACATGGCTGGTGAACTCCCCCGAGTCTGTCCAATGAGATTAGAATGCCAAGCTTGTATATATTTCTGTTAAATCTGCTAACATTACAGTTTAAGGGAATTATTTTTTTTCTCTAGTTCTTTCCCTTGACCAGAAATGAAATCCTAATGCAGGCCATCATTTATATGCTAATTCAAATATGTTTTTCATATGGGAGCAAATTTCTTTTGAATAGGTCTTCTTCAATCACAGACATTTTTCTTTCTTTCCTGGAGATTAGGCTGATAGTCTAACAAATTAAAACAAATGGAAGACATCTATTACTAAAATGTATACTGGCTCATTTCCTTTACTTTCAATAAGTAACCTCTCATTCTGAAAACATTAATATGCAAAGGACTTCAAACCAACCACCGAACAGCAGGGCAATTCCATTTAATTTCATTAAAGCTAGATCTAGTCAATAGCAGAGGCAATTGGGTTCCATTAGGGCTCTATATAAACAAAGCGATATAATCAGCTTTCACCAATGAACACTAACAATAAAAGACGAAATAATATTGATTTTTCTTCAGAATGGTTTAGTTAACTGCCATGTTAGTATGACTGACTAAATTAACGTACAGTATTATATTATTTATATGAATTATTTATTACAAAAAAAGTACATCCAACACTACATAGGATGTAACAAAGATCATTAGTCTTTATTATTCACAGTACACCAAATACATTACTGTATATTTATTTCGTATATTAGCTCCTTTTCAATTGAAGGAGGGACTCTCACAATTAGGGCATACATTCTGTTAAAATGGAGAAGCCATTTGGCTCACTTTGTCCACTACTGAGAATCTCATCCAGACTGTTCTCAAAGGACCTCAAGGGGTCAGCTTCAACAATGTGGCCCAATTCACTTTCCCAATACCCATGAATCTGTGTTATGAAGTGCCTCCTAAATGGAGTTCCTCTTAACTTTCTTTTGTATCCTTACATACGTGTTTCATTGCTGAGCCTAAAGTAGCCCAATGGGTGGAATCTGCCAATACTTTGCAAGAGTTTAACATCTTTTTTTCTTAGAGGTTCAGGTTCACTTTTACCTGTCTGTGTGCACAGAATTTTAAGGATATGGTCCTCAAAGGGCAGTTTTAATATGATTCCTCCCTTTCTTTCACAAGAAAACATTTAGTAAAGAAAATGAGATAAATCAAGGTTACAAACCAACAACAAATTAAGATTCTTTTTATATAAATTCATGCTTCTTGTTATTTTGTTAACTTTTCCCTTTAAAAAAAATGCAATGAGACTCCAATATTCCATAGAATATTTTAGAGGCAGCTAAAATCTTGGAATGTGATGGAAAGCAATAAAGAAATTAAAAAAAAAGAAAAATCATAAGCCAAATATAACACAGCAAAAGAAAAACAGATTTCCTTCCGGTGAAAAACACTTGATTATGTGCAAGTAATATTCTCAGATGGATAGCTGTGCTGCAATATTGCGACTAAACATGAACTGGAATGAAGATGGAGCATTTTATTTTAATAGAGACTTTTGAAATGACAATCTTACTGAAATTCTAAATAGATTTAATAAGAACTCAGTAATCTGCTTTATCAAAGATTGCTTTATATCCAAAATTTATTTTCTTAATATCGTTACAGAAGCATTTCCTTTAAAAAAAAGTTGATTAAGCAATTCTAAATTCTAGGTAGGTCTGGCATTGAAAACCTTCTTGAGTGTGTTTTATTACATAGAAACCATTTACAGCTCAGAGGCACACAAACAATCTGATTTTCATGTTTATAGTACATTCCTCTGCAGCAGAGCCATACCGTAACTGTCCACATTATGACCTCCACAGCATCTACATCAGAGTTTATCAATTGGAGGAGTGATGCAGCTCTCACTGACAGCACAGCAAACTAAGAACTTTTGCCATGATTCAAGGGATGCTGCTGCACTGTAAAATGGGGATTCTATGGTCAAATCAAATCCATACAACCCGAGTGGCATAGGGGCAATTGTGCACCATTCCTTAAGGAATTTTAGTCAAAATGATTTGGACTTTAGTTGCAAAGGAATTAGTAAAGGATTACTCCATGCTGAAACAAAAAACACAGGGTTGTGTGGAGCCTTCTTCAGGTGTTCCATTGCAGCTTAAGCATGCTGCTGCAGCTACCTACTTGGACTTTAAGATAAAATCACTTTATTGGCCAAATACAATTTCTTGTAGCAGAAATTTGTCTTTTCGCATACCCCAGCTTGCTCTCCATGAGACACACAGGCAGGAAGAGAAGCTTGGGGTCAGAGCGCAGGGTCAGCAACGCCCGTGGAGCAGTTGGGGTTAAGGGCCTTGCTCAGGGGCCCAGCGGAGTAGGATTCTTCTGGCGGCCGCTGGATAGGAACAGGCAGCCTTCCAGCCACATGAGCAGGTCGTTAGCCACAGAGCCACCGCACCACCCATTATATTTGTCCACCTGCTGTTTGAATGAGTGTCTGCTTATTGAGCCAGTTTGCAGACTGAATTTTGGGCTTTTTAACTTATTTTACATGTTAAGACAGAACATTTACTGCAACTTAAAACATAACAGTTTATAGTTGATCTACACTGCACAACGGGATCATAGGTCATATGCAAGTAAATAATTAAAGAACATCAACAATGTCATTCTGACTATATAAATACACCATTTGTTAAATTCAAGTTATTTGAGAACACAAATATCCAGCAGTCCTCAAATTGGATGGCTTCTCCATATGTAACAGAAATAATTACTTCACAAATTGATTTAAATCATCCTTATCCTCGTCACTTACCAAAACTCCTCATAGACTATAGTCTATTATGCAAATAAATTAAGCAGCTTCAGAAAAGAAAAATGCCTAACACCTTCCTGAAAAAAAACAAGACATGTTCTAAATGAAAAGGTCCAGCATAGAGCTTAATCCCCATTTTGATTTTTTCCAAAAGTGGATTTGTGCACTATCAGAAGGGAATATTATTTTGTCAACAAGCTGTAATGTGAATGTCAACCTCTGACATGAACAACCATGAAATTACCCCCTGAATAATATTCTTTTAAATCTAAATACTCTCTAATTAAATTTATTTTCTTTATTTTAGATTACTTTAAGAATATTTTGGAGAAAACACCAATCTGACTGAAATTCATGACTGAGATGCCTAATTCTTGCACATCAACTTGTGGGTAATGATGTATTAAGCATTCTTCCCAATAGGTAAAGTCTTTGAGGATAATCTAAATACACATCCTTCATCCATTTGTTCTCAATGAACTTTGAAATGCACCTGTTTAGATTAGAATAATTAACCAACATGGTAAAACAAAAAAAGAGACATAGACTATATAGAAACAGGATGTGTGAGGAGCAAAACAACACAAAAACTAGCAAATCCATCCATCCAATTTCTAATCATTTCAACCAATTCAGGGTTGTGGAAGGGGATGAAGTTTATCATAGCAAGCAACACGCATAAGGCAGGTAAACCCTAAATGGCATGCCAGTCCATCACAGAGCACACACAGACTCAGACAGACACACACACTCACACCAGGGCCAACTTTCCCAGGACTAAACTAGCGAATCTAAAAACAGAAATCTAATTTTATTATTCTAAGACAGCTTCAATGAAAACAGAACTCTTTATACGTACAGTGACAAATACTGTACATTAAAAAGATTAACATATGAGCATGGACAATCACATTCACTCTATGACTCCAAAGAAGCAAAGCTCTTCTGTTATGCATCATCACACTGCATCTCATTTCTGCTGCACAGTTCTGCTATGCAAATGGGCCACAATTATGTTTCTATTAAACTACTGTTAGAGCTTTTTATCACAGTAAACAGAGCTCCTCATTGACAAGCTGCTTCCTTATCTGAAAACATTCAGTCACCAAAGCAGGACACAGTAGTGTAGAATTTATTTCTTGTTTGCTTTGTTTTATATTTGGCTTAAACAAATTTTAAAAAAGCAACAACAAATTAAATGCTTAAAAATCATTTGGCTTTAAAACTAAAAAGACACCTTGATATTAGATATTAATTAAAGCAAGATATTTTGGGGATACATCTTAATGACATTTTTTGAAGCACGTGTTGAGTGAAACAAGCATTTTAGAATGTTCCTGCAAGGAAATCAATCCTTTCCACTGAGGTATGGATAAAATAACCCATAAACCATTGTTTGAGGTTTACTTAAAATTCATTTTTGGTAACTAACCTTATACTATGCATGGACTTAAAAGGAGACAAACACATGCTCTTAAATTAAAAGAATGTTGAAAAGGACACTATCTGGTAGGGGGTGATCACTACATGAATTACAGACAAAATATCAAAAGTAATTCTTAAATTGTGCATTTTTACTCAAGGCCTGTGCCACTTTAAATGCAACTATTAGGCTCAATTTTTATAATCTTCTGTAGTTCTTACTTCTGACATGCTGACTTTTCCAAAATGTTCATAAGACAGTGAACACTCAACGGCAGCTGCTTGAGATTAATATCCTCCAGTCTTTTTACAGTTTACCCAAAGAGTACCACTTGCTCCTGGTTGCAGGTGATTGCACAAATTGTTGAAGTGGCAATTAGTTTATTACAATAAATGACAGTGCCTCTGAATTTACACATGCAGTCTACATTGTGTAATTACAAACATCACAATATCAATAAATATCAAGCAGTCTATCCCTTTCACTGGTTGGCGAGGAGCACTATCATTTTAGAATCTATTATCTTAAATTGTTTGAAAAGTCTAAGGGTGTTTGAAGGGAGTTGATTTTTCAGTTATAAATATTATTCACAAGATTGTTTGGAAGCTTTTGGTTATTTGTATTTTCTTTTTCATTTTTACACAAAGGGATTTGTAAATAGGGGTGTAGGTTTACAATATATTGCAATATTATTTGCTGTGAGTGCTTATCAATAGACAGTCTATTTAAACTTATAACTCCTGTAGTTTGCAAAAAAAGAAAGATAGTTTTTGCAAATACATCAGCTTAGGATCTCCTTAAAACACTGTCTTTAGTTCTTTAAACTTGAGTTTGTGGAACTGGTACAATTCTTATAAAAAACAGTACAGTGTAATGATACACTAATGTGAAATTTTAAGGAAGGACAAATGTCTATTATTAAGAAAATAGGTAAGCATTATATAATAATGCATAAGTTAATGTAACATTCAGGTCTAACAGATTTAAGAACAAATTTTAAACAGACACTGAAATCACAGAAAAAGTGAAAGAAAATATAAATAAAGAATCATAATGGTTCATCAAAGTTATTAGTTCTTGTCAAACACAATCTAAATGTAGTGTTTCTCACTTTTCCTGAGCGACAACAGTCAACCAGCAAAGGATGGTCAGTTGCAGATGTCTACAATGGTTCTATAAATCCTATAAATATTGTTTTTGAATGTTTGTTTACTAAGGATGTTGACATTATATGTTTGGTTATCATCACCAATCTGACATGTTGTAACTGCAAAAAGAATTTGGACCTTCCGGTACAAATATTAACAGTTTGTTATTCCACACAGATGAAGAATGGAGAAATAGGACTCTTTAAAAACTGTGGAATCCAGAGAACATCTAATCATTCCTGGCTGACAAGTCACTAGCCAGTTAACACTGAAGGCAGACTTTCCCAGCTTACATTTTAAAACAAACAAAAAATAATGAACATAAGAAAGCAATAGAATTAACTTGCATAGGATACATCCACCTTCTTGGCATTTCAAAAGATATTTTTTTACATTAGGTAAAAGCATTAAAGTGTGAGCTCAAATCTCTCAAGTGCCATATGAGGTGACATACATATGTATACACAACATAACAAAAACATAAAGCAGATACAGTTTAGCTGCTAAGATTGGTAGCTTTTGCATGGAGAGAACTAATGAATTAAGATGATGTACTGCAGCATGGATATGAACTCTTGATTCAGCCTTTGAAAATGAGGATGCCGAAACATGACTAGAAATTAGTGTCTCCTTGTTTTCCTCATTACGGCTCTTAGAATCTAAAGCTATCCCACATGCCCACATGAGCTGGAGTCGGGGCAAGTAGAAGTACCACTTCCTCAGCTCCTAATTGATTTCAAAGGGAAACGGGGTCTGAATAATCAAGGATCATCAGGAAGAGGAGTGAGAATTGCAGAGGACAACAGTGACACAAATTGCACACAAGCACCCGGTAAAACAAAGCAGCCCGGAGAAGAAAATAAACCCATTTATTACATTGTCAGCCAGCGTCCTCACCTTCATCTGAGGTTTCGCCCAGAAGAGCTTTCTACCTATGATGGACAATATGACGCAGAGCAGGGACGAGAAAAAGGCTATTACTGCAAACACTAGGGCCCACGACAGACTGCAGAAATAGCAGGTGCTCTCTGTGGAAGTGCAGACCATGACGTGGATGGAGGAGCAGAACAGACAGAGCAGGTAGAAGGGCAGTGAACAGAGGGCCGAGGAGAGGGGCAGGTCCACCTCCGCTGCCCCACTCAGAGCCTCTGCCATGGTGATCAGTAGCAGGAAAAGAACCTGCAGGCACATGGAGGAAAACAGAGAACATCACATTACTATGGTAGTCACATTCAGCTTTAAAAAAAAAAAACATCAGTGGACATTAACTCTCCACAGATTACAACATCAAATAGTAGTGTGCCGGCTTCATATACTAGCTATGACTGAAGATCAGGTTTTTAATAATGCTATCATGACAGAAAGAGGCAACAGTTATGCAATTTAAAGCAGTGAGGAGAATGTAGTACTTGAATCACCTCTAGTATATATTTTTATTATTCTGGAAATTCTATCAGTTTTTAGACCACACTGATGATCTGTCAACAGCAAAACAAGTTTAAGATGCAAAAGGCTGCATTCTTCCAATCATAGCAAACCAGTTAACACTCCTGTGTAGTCATCAAACAAATACTGTATCATTGGATGCACTGACAACTGGTAGTTTTCCACTGATATTAAGAGACAGATGCTAACCAAACATCATACTTGTAGAACAGAATTTGTATGTACTGGCTCAGAAAAGCTGTTATAAGTTCTATTTTTTTTAAAGAAAATGTAAAATAGCATTGCACTAGGGTATATAATGCAGCTTTCAAATTTAAGGATTAAAAAGTGAAGTGTGATCCCTACCTTGCAATAAAAAGAGCAAAGCTGTTTAAAATGACAAATATACAGAAATACAGAAATTAAAGCACAGCTGTATTGTTGCTGTAATAACGTTTCATTACACCATTTGCTTTGCAGTTATGAGGAGTGGGTTATAAATTGGCCTGTGATCTGCATGTTTAAAAGTAATGCTCCACAATTAGCATATTCACTAGGCTTCTCAAACGGGTTTTAAATATCAGTAATATTTCAGTACGACTGTCTGGATGCCTTTTTTACCACTTCATTCAATTCAGGGACATGGGTTTCAACCTTCAGTATATCTTCAGTTGTAACTACTGTATGTTGAAGCAGGTTACTTCTCAGCATGGATGCACTGAAGTGATTATGATTTTATAAGAACAACAGCTTAGCCTCTCTGTCCATCAAGAAAGTAACTGAAATCCATCATGACAGGGTAGAAGTGTCATCCTACAACCACAACACGTAACATTTTACTATCACTATTTTAGAAAATCCTTACATTGTGGATGAACAAAACAATTTTAGAACTATCTGAGATAAAGACAGTGTGCTGAAGAAGGGGACGAGCACCTTAATAGTGCAAACTGGAGGACTAAAAAAAGTGCTGCTGTCTTGAAGAACCAGGGGTTATTTAACATACTGTATATATACTGCATAGATATATGTATCCATAAGGATACGAACTTTGTATTATAATTTCATATGTGTTCTATCACCACATGCTTTAGTATTTAAGCAGACACCAAAAAGCTGTTTCAGCCGTTTCTGTCCACATGGTGATATTCCAAATTGTAGTGCACATCACCTTTGATTGTTCCTGAAAATCTGGGCTTCCAAATGCTTACTGTTGTGATAAAGACTCCCACTTTCCCTAGTTTTACAATTGACAATCTTTAAGCATAAGCTAGAGCAATTTCTATTTTGTCACTGTTCTGCATAAAACGCTGTAATTGAATTTTCTATCAGAAACTCCTTTGTAAAGCACGGACAGACTTCTATTGCTGTCATCATTTGTTCTTCAGGATGACTAAAGAAGAATGCACTGACTGCATTAAATGCAGTATTTTTCCGTAAGGTGAAAAAATAGTTTGCTTGGAGAAAAAAAAAACAACTAGAGAGACTTCTTAATGTCAGAAGGATGGGTCTCTTTAGATAGTTGATTTATAGTATGACAGTTCATCAAGTTCCTGGTGGACAGCCTTGAAAAATGTACTAATGCAAAAAAAAACTTTCGGTTAATATTGTTTTTTTTTTGCGTTAAATGTGCAGAAGAAATATTTTGTAAAACCACAAACCTCATAAAAATACACTGTTGAGAAACGATTTTTTTTAAGTTTAGATAAAGCTTCTTCTGGTGCATCATAGACAAAAAAGCTTTTTAAACACAACAGATTTCAAACACATGAGAGTATTTTTTAGCACTGTTAGAGAATACTGTATAGAATATAAAAGGCACATTGAACACACACAAGAGAACACCAACACAAATGGACACGCATATTAATGAAAGGGGGATAATTATAGAAATAAAACAAATAACCCCAAGCTAATGACTGCAATCACCTGAATGGAAAAAAATGACAAATGATGATTAAATCTGGCTACATGCACTACACTGCAATAAATAAACGCAACTCTTTTATGTCTTTTTGCTCTTATTGCAAACCAAGGGTCCAAGACTCCGAATCCCTTGAGTACCTTCTCTTGGGGACATTAGTTAAAAGCTGTCATATGGATGCCCTTGGATTTCTACCTTGACAAACTGCTGACAGCTACTCTTCTCCTATTTTTTTCTTATTATTATTTCGTTTCAGGTCTCAGTGGAAATTCTTAAAGCTTTCCAGACACAAAGAGATTTTCTTTTAGAAACTTTCAGATGTTTGTAGCATTTACTGCACCACTAATAACCGGCAACATACCGAGCATATTTTGAGGCATCAACAAGGTCCATCGCCTGCATTTGTGAAAGTATTTTGTTCATCAACACTGACTTCAATTATTCAAACACCTGCACTCAGTAACTATTCTCCAAAGACTTTTGAATTTTAGAGATTTCCAGTTTATAGAAAAACAAAATTGAAAAGAAAGTAATCCACTCCTCTAGAATATAATGGTAACAGATCTTTACCAGTCTTCTTATGGCTTCTAATTCTGGTTCTCTTTCAATCCTTAACCTCCTTAAAAGTGCTGCTTTTGACACCGTTAACCAAGACATCTTACTTTTTCGTCTTGAGACTGTGTTTAGAGTTTCTGACATTGCTCTTAAATGGTTCAACTCTTACTGTACCTCACAGATCGCCGACACTTTGTCTCTCTTAGGGGTTTCAGTTGTGAAGTTGGGCTCATTAAGTCTGGTGTTTCTCAGGGCTCATTACTACAACATCCTTCTATTCAGCATTTACATGTTCCCACTTGGTCAGCTATTAAGATCATATGGTCAAATTGATAATTCCTTAGAAGATACTCAAATCTACATACTAAACTAAATCTATACTAAACTTGACATTGAAGTGTCCCTCTCTGCACTGTCTAATTGCATCTCTAACATAAAAACCTGGATGACTCAAATTTTCCTCCATTTAAACCGTGACAAGCCTGAAGTCACGCTTCTCGGCACATGTTCATTCTTTCTCAGTCTTTTTTTCAGAATTTAGTGTTAGGGTTCAGTGATGGATGTCTATCAAGTTTCAAATGCATTTTAAAGTGGGACCTACTGTATGAAAGTACAAGCAAGATTTCCTAGAGGTAATAGAAAATCGTGCAGTAACTATTTCAAAGATTTGCTATTGTCAAAAATCAAAGAAAGGATTTTCTACTCACTTGGCTATAAAAAATTAATAATTTAAAGTTTTAGTTACATTGTCAGGCTCCACTAGGCTATTGATTAGCACTGGTCAGCCTCTAGAAGATTTTACAAATATAGTATGTGAGTCTTCTTTGTACCACTGCTGCATTTCATGCCATTCATGTTTTTTACCCTTATAGTTCCAAGATTCTGACAACATAGAAGATAGTCATTCCATTCAGCTTTCCATCAGCTGTCACAATTTTTTTTTTAAAAAATGCCTGCATTTCTCATGGTTGGGAACAAAAAGGAAAAGAAAGTCAAAATTCCAAGCATATATAACTGCTTTTAGAAAAGTGGCTAGTGTAGCCACCTGAAACGACAAATAAGTTGACTAAAGAAGCTTATGAACACAATTTTTGTATGCTTTAATTTAAAAAAAAATCCTGCAGTAAAGGCATTTAGATTCATTAGTCATCTAATATAAACAACCTCAGTGGTATCAGTTACTGGTAGTTGCCGTGGAAACCCCCCAGAAGATGAAAAGTGAAGACAAACATATATGCAAATCTAGAAATATGTGTAATGCACTCTAATGCAGGTGTTAATTGAAGGGCAGAGGAAGAAAAAAAATGATTTTAAAGACAGTACAATTCTGCAATAAAGTTAAAAAAATGAAGACTCTTCCATTTCCAAGAAAAAACAATGAACTGCACTTTGCAGCTCTCGTTAAGTGATACAAGATGACAAATGCGACACTGGTAAAAAGACTCACAAAAAGATTTTTGCAGAGCAATCTTTTCAAGTGATTTTTTTTGCAACATTTTCTAGCGTAGTCGTCTCCCCTCTTAGCTCTGCCACTTTGTACTCGAAAATACTACATTTCCAAAACTGGTCTTGGCAGATCCCTTAGCCTTCTTATTTCTGCTTAAACCAAGCTTTCGATTGCATAATTTGACACTTTAATTTCACATTTTTATAATTAATTGTCCGTTGAAAAGCAATAAAAGGCCCAGTTAAGCACATTATTGTTTCCATTAATACATCAGTTGGACAACTGTCAGCTCACTTGGCACGAAAACCAGAAGACTCAGAGATACTACAGAACCAGAGTAGAAAACCCCAGTATTTAACTGAAAAAGATTTCCCTTTGGTTCCCAATCAATTATTTAATAGTTCTGTTTTCTGTAAATTTACTGAATGCCACACTTTGAAAGCACTTCACCCATACGACACTGGTTTTGTTACAGTTATAGTATAAAACCTCCAAAAGCTGTATACTGTAGTTGTACAGCTTAATGGTTTTTATTTGCTTTTAAAGCAAGGAAGATTAACAATAAATCTTAGTCTGCATATAAACGAGCTGATTTTGTACTGAAACCTGAAAAATGTTGGCAAAGGAAAATAATTTAAAATGATGTCCAGCAGTATGTCAGCAGGGGAATCATTCTTACCTCTAACACAATGCTCATGCCCACAATCATTGAGTACATGTCATATTTCCCCAGCTGCTTACTGAGGGATTCACTCATTGACTTTAAGGCATCCATGTACTGCTTCAGCACTTTCTTTCCCATGTTGCTCAGGACCTCTGACGTATTCCCTTCTAAATAAAGCTTCATCCAGCTGCCATGGGACTTCTCAGCTATTCTGAACTGCTCATATCCTGGATCTGTGAAGGTGAGAAATATGACACACATCACAAAGGAGACAAACAATTACCAAGAAAAGACTTTGAAAGTGGAAAAATACTGTAACACCAGTATGATTATCATTTCCACAAAGGAAGCTGGACATTCATAAAGCTCCCTTCACAATGCATGGACAAAAAATTCAGTGACCTAATTTCTCACTTGCTCCTCAGGAGTGTTAACAAGAAAAAAAAAACCCAACATAAAGCATCATCATTTAGATTATTCATTGTACATCAATATATGCCTGCATTCAGCCTGCAATACTGTATATTCCACAGAATACAGCAGGCTAAAATATTGAGAAAATAAGGTTAAAAGATCAACTTTCTTTGCTTCACTGAACATTATTTGCTATGCTGTTACTAGAGCTCTGTGTGAGTGTTATGTTTTGATAAATATTTGAACACAGCTACCCCGTAAATTATACTTAGTATATACCTTCCAGGCATTTAATAACCCAACTTTCTTGCTCAAGCAAATTTGCCTCTGAGTCCAAGCAATCTCTCTCTCTCAATGGAAAAGCATTATGGCCAAAGATTTTTTTCTTTTTCACAAAATGCACCCCTGTGTAAAATACACTTTAAAATCATCAATCTCATTGCAGGATTAAAACAAAATCCATAAGGAAATTTTACCTACAAGCATTCAAACACACTATCATGTGAAGAATTTTAAGATAGTCCTCTGCATTGAGTATGTATCTCTCCCTTAGGAAAGCTATTTGCTTTTACTTTGCAGTACTTGCTTTTCTTTGTGTAGTATTTTTCAGACTTATTCATTTATTTTCAGACAGTATTCATTTTTAAAATGGATATTCTGTGGGACAAGCCCCACTGTAAGTCACTTTTACAGGCTGCATTTGGTATTATACTCCTACATAAACAACTGTTATTAGTGGGAAATTAGCAGAAGATATTCTAAACTGGAGAAGAGCCTTTTATACCATAAGAAAAACAAAAAGTATTAAAAAAACAATAGACATGCAAAATGTATATAATTTATATGTAAAAAAGAGATGCTTAAAATGTCTGTCAATGCAATTGTGTGTTAAGGTGAAAAGTCCACTTAATCAAAACAGTACTTGAGGTCACGTTTATCTTTCAGAACGTGCTGTGCAGACAAGAAACAGCAAAATTCTGAATAAACGGAGATTAAATTGCTGTATCCCAGTATTTATATGTTTTCCTAAGTGAGTAAATTCAAAAGCTTTATACATGTACATGTTTTTTATTTCTAACATAAAATACAAGTATTAGTAATTCTTTTTCACATCATTAACTAGTTTAGCAAGTATTGCTCAACAGCGTCTTTATGGTAATATACTGTATGCTTCCACTACTCTTTTCACTGATAAAAAAGTGAGCAATGTAATATTAAACTAATGGAAACTGGAAAGGAGCACTGATTTCAAATTGTGTCCAGTCAGATTTATTTTCTAGCTTTAACTGTCGGTGTACATTACTTAATAAAATATCACAATTGTTTACAACTTTTACAACTATTGAGGTGTCTCAAGATCTAGAGAAAATGGTCAACATCTAGCAAGTGTCAACATTTGCAGTTCTAGGGATTTCAGAGTGAGTAAAAACAATGTGTGGAAGACAAGGTGTTTGCTGAGCTGTAGGAGGTCTGAGGCACATTGATCAGAAGGAATTGTCTGGTATACTTTAGTTAATTTAGTTATTGTTAAATCATTAAGAGTCATCAACAGTCCAGGAACACATGATAAAAAGACTAAATAAAGGAGAATGCAGAAAGGAAGAAGAACTACAAAGAAAGAAGCAAACATGTGTCAGGCAAGATGACCTAGTTTGAATCAACATTAAAGACCGGATTCTATTTGAATCTTGTCAAGAGAACGTGCCATTCTCTTGTTTTAGGAAACTCTGATTTCCTTATAAGAAATCCCTAAGTTAAAAACATCCTCTATTGGTTAGTACATGCAAATTTTAGAATAGGGAGATAAGATCCTATTCATTTTGGAGCATTCAGATCGGAAGAGGGAATGTTTATTTTGAAGGCAGTTTTATCACTTTTGGTCTGTGTTGGCATTATAAAGGATATCTTAGTACTGGGTTAGCAGTCTGAGTTGGTCTGGTTAGTCATGACATAGGCCACTGAGATGTCTTGTTTGTAAATAGGGTAACTTATACATTGGTTTGTGTGTTGCTTAGTGTGTCTTACTGTCATTAACAAATAATTCATATTTGTTTAACCCAGTGTGCCTAATTTATTACTCCATGCTGAAAAAAAGAAGAAAGAGAACACAACGTTTCGGCCGTGGAGCCTTCTTCAGGTGGGAAAATATATATATATATGTTTATCTAACTGTTTGGAATATGTATTTATATTTGTTGTTGTTTTTTGTTCCATTACGAAAACTAGGCAAGGAAGAGTAAGTTTATATAACACCTGAAGAAGGCTCCATGGCCGAAACGTTGTGTTCTCTTTCTTCTTTTTTTCAGCATGGAATAAACCTATTACTTGTTCCTTTGCAGCCTACACATGCTGACGCAGCTACCCACCTAATTTATTACTCTTTTGCCAAAGCTTTGTCAGAGAAGAAAGAGAGAGTGCCTCCAATTACACCAACCACTCAGGTATATTTTTTACATATTTTTACAATTTGGGGAGTTATGCGTATTTTACTTAATTATCAATTATCTTGCTTTGTATTTGCCATAAGTCTCTATTTTCCCAACCCTATATTAATAACAGTGCTGTTCTTAAAATCAGGAGTTATATAAACTTACTCTTCCTTGCCTAGTTTTCGTAATGGAACAAAAAACAACAACAAATATAAATACATATTCCAAACAGTTAGATAAACATATATATATATATTTTTCAGAACAGATTCACCCCAAAGGCTAGAAAGCAGTGACTGAATACATAAACTAAAAAAATATTCTGGAAAAATTCATGAAATTATTTCATAGAACAGGATCCAATTAATAAAGGAGTATAATGAATTGCAAGCTGTGGTTTAAGAGGATATTAGAAAGATCGAGAGAGAGAATATGGCAATAGAGACTAAAATAATATATTCGCAGCATTACAACAGCAAAAGAACAGTAAAGGACTCAGAAAGCAAATGGCTTCAGAGATAAAATGGTAAATGTCTAGACAATGAAAGCAAAATGACTTGATGTATTAAATCTAAATTGCACGTATTCGTATTTTAGGGATTCAGGTTTTATGCTTTTTTGTTAATGGGTTCATTAGCACATTTCCTATGTGGGACAATAAAATCATACGAGAGAAGATATTTAATGTAGACAACTGCATATACAGTACATGAATGTAGCAACAAAAGCTATAAGTAGATTATAAGAAATTCTCTTTTTGAAGGAGTTATAAAAACTCCTTATAAAAAAGACTTGGGTATCTGCTGACACATCATTTTCATTGTCCTGACACAAAAAAAGCCAGTATATTGTTTGGATATATATTTAAAAGCCACAGAACTTAAATCAAGGGACATTATGCTACATTTATTCATACCAAGATGCCATTTATATTACTTTACACAAATTTGGTCACTAAGCTATAAAAAATATTGCTGCTTTGGAATGAGTGCACAGAAGAGAAAGCAGATGCAAATCTAGGCTCAAAATCCAAAATGAAACATAAACCAGAAGACAAATATGGGTAAATAAGGCAGGTGGTTTTAAACATGTTATCATTTTACAACTGTTACAACCTGGCACAAGCTACCTTGGCATGATGCTGAAGATATGATGCTGAAGATAATACCCTGATTTCTTTCAAGAAATGGCCAGATGAGATCATCCGACCAATTAACTAGTATGCAACCAAACGAGTCTCCTCTTACACTTTCATCATTGGCCTTTGTTAATTCACTGTTGGATGATAACATCGCCAAGAATCGTCTACGCGCATCAGTTTCAATCTGTCTAAATTCACAATCTATTATTCCAGCACATTTCATGATTTTATCAAGTCAGGTCATCTTCTTGTTTGCTTACTTTTTTAAATCCAGTCGAGGATTCAAGAGAGCCATATCCATTCTGCTACTTTTATTTGCTGTACTCCAGCAATGAGAAACATTTGAGAATGAATTCATGCATTTCATTCTGCCTTTTTAATTTGCACTATATAACACTATACACTATGCTAGAGAAATGCGGGATTATATCAGACTTCCTGAATTGTTCTTCCTTGTGCTCTATGTGATGCTTCACATGTGTGCACTGAACTCTCAGACCACCAGTTAGATTACAAAATAAACTGAAGGGAGGGCCAGTGCCTGGGGCCTGATGTCCTGTCCACTCCAGATGCTTAAGCGTGGCTCACACAAAAGCACTCATGTTCAGCATCTGCCCTGTGGTTTCAGTTCCCAATTAACAGTGATGAAGTGCCAGACTATCATCTCTTCTCTGGAAAGAGAGCTGAGACAGTGCCAAGTTACAGCTGCCGAGCTTGTTCTCCTGCAAATAAGGACAGCGTCATCCCAGGTCCTACAATACCTTCTCTCAGAGTGCAGATTGCCACCAGAATACATTTTTACTAGCTTCTGTAGCACAAAGCTGGGCTCTGTCATTTCCTTTTGGTTTTACAGATTAATGTTCAGTGGTCCAAGAGAAAGCTTTAAAAATAGATTTTAAAGCAGTAATTCAGTTTTTCAGATCCAGAGGATACATTATCATATTTCAGAAGAAAGAAAAACAAGAATATAATACCTACAAAGACTGACATTACTTGATTTAAGAGGCATCATGTTCACTGCAATGAATGCATTTACACAATTTTTTTTTCTTTACAGGGTCTGAGTATTGTAAAGCATACTGAAGAAAAATAGATGATGACAGTATTTGTAAAAATCTATATTGTTATGAATAATGCAATTTAAAAAACATTTATCAGTGACCTGTAATTATATTACTGTAAATGTCAATGGAACTATTTCTTCATGCTCTAGAATGGAAAAAATGGGAAAAACAAACAGGGTTTGAATTTTTTTTTTCTGAAATCAAAATGGAATGCGAAGCTGCTAGGGTGCCATGGTGATGTACAGGTTTGTGCTGGAGCCCTGGGTTGAAGTTCTGGGGTGCTATCTGTGAGGAGTTCACATGTTCTCCCTGCGTTTACATTGGTTTTACTCTGGGTGCAGTTTTCTCCCACAGTCCAAAGACATGCTGGCAGGTTAACTGGTTAACTGATGTTTGGGAAATTGGATTCAGTGTGAGTGTGTCTGTTACTGTGTCTGTGTGTGCCCTGTGATGGACTGGCAAGCCTGTCCAGGGCATATCCTGCCTTGCATCCAATTCTTCTTAGGGCAGGAACCAGGCTACTATAAATCAGAATCCGATAAGTGGATACTGAAAGTGACGTGGTGTGATAAAATAGCTGTATCACAAAACGTACAATATAAGGTCCCATTATTGACAGAAAAAATGTGGTCAGATACACATAACATAACAAGAAACAGAACTCCCATCCGTAGTTATGTTCCTCAGCAGGTGTGTTTAGTGAAACTTGGCCTTATGTCCTGGCATTAAAGAGCATGGACCAAGCCATTAATCTACTATGGAGAGGGATTCTCCAAATGGTGAAACATAATTGGCTGGGTGAATGGCTGCGAGCACTGAGAGCTGTGCCACTAACCTCATCAAGTCTGCAGTGCCCACCATGCATCTCACAAGGTGTAAAATAGCTCTGTCAGAGGAATTGTTGGAGAACATATGCACAACCTTCATCCCTCCTGTGCTGTGATGGGGGTTATAGTGGTGAGCCAGTTTGATTAAGAAACAACAGTTCCAAACTGGGCAGCATAAACAAGAAGATAATTAGTGATTTCAAGCAATTTTCAGAGGACTTTAATCAATTACAGAGTAAATCAAATTGTAATACATTTGATAAATGATGCATGTGTGTTTTGATTACTTAATAAATCCTTATTTACCCAAATGGGAAGATTAAACTACACACTTACACAGTATCTGGGTTACTCATGTTCCGT
Source organism: Lepisosteus oculatus (assembly GCF_040954835.1). Taxonomy (NCBI): domain Eukaryota; kingdom Metazoa; phylum Chordata; class Actinopteri; order Semionotiformes; family Lepisosteidae; genus Lepisosteus; species Lepisosteus oculatus. The sequence goes on from NC_090696.1 coordinate 60,473,732, forward strand.
GTTTCACAGAAGAAATAGCCATCAACTAATAGGATATCTTCACATTCAAGACAGAAAACAGGGCTTTTATAGACTTTTAGGTCAGAAATGTTATATCATGTCTCTGTTCCCTCTCTTTAGGAGAACAGTCTCTCCTTTCCTTTCTCTTTTATTGAAAACCTTGCGGAGGCACTGACAATAGAGCTGAGAGTTTTGGTGGCAACCACACTATTTCAAAGAGCAGGACTATAGCAGGACTATTCCCCTTCATTTAGAAGAGTAGCCACCAACCAATGAGACAGTATAATAATGTGAAATGCTGGCAAAAGTGGACCATGGCCAGAAAGCCTCACTGTCTCTTAGACAGAGCCCACTGAGTAGCTCAAGGTACCAGCTACAGGTATATCCATGAGGTGCTGTAGAAGCACAAAGAACCATGTGGAATAGCTCATCTAGCTGCAGAACAGATGGTGGAAATAAATGTAAAGAGTAAATGAAAAAAGAGTAAAAGAGAAGAGCATTTGCGGTGTGTAGTATATATAAAGGTGCACAGAGGAGCACAATATATGAAAATAAAGAGGCACACTGAGGCTTTGAGGTGTTCCAGGAGCTCCAAAGTGCATGGAGAATGGGGAGGAGGGGTTTCATGTGGAAATCGAGGGGCACAAATAATAAAAGCAGCATTTTAGAATTTATATTATAATTAGGTCAGCCTGAGATGTATCAGACATGAATCAAATGATCTAAATGAGGAGGACTACCTCCATCACAGTATAAATGATGAGTTAGCTGCAGTCAGACTACTTTTCCATTCCTGGTAGTTTATGCTGCAGTGTCCGACTTTAATAATGATTTACATGAAGGGATAATGAAGGAATCAAACATTCAGCAAAATCCATGATCAGATCAAGGGCATGTCACATTTACATGAAATAAATGACCCAAGTTAGAACCAGTAACCCAGTTGTATATTTTGAGGTATATTAAAAAGGAACTCCCAGTTAATATATTCAATGTTGAATAAAAGCGTAATGTACTACAATTAAATGTATTCAGATTTCTTCTGAATTCTAATTGGATAATTACAGCCAAGGTTTTAGCAATCTGACAACTGATCACAGCTGCTATAACATTTCTTTCTTTCAGGCAGTATATTTACAGCTATTAAAGACAAAGATCAATCTAATCAGCAAAGATACCATGGAGCGACAGAGAAAAGTCTAATTAATGCATGTCAAGGTTAAGCAATTAACATAAACCTGAATACTATGCAATTTAAGATACTGCACATGTTCTAATGGTCGCTGGAGTAATTTTAGCTTACTGCAGAGGTTCTTGGCAAGATTTGACGTTGCCAGTTTCTTACACAACAGTCTCTGAATGCTTTGAGATTCCTTCTTCACTACTCATTTGATTTCAAGTGAAACAGATGCTAGTCAATATTCTGCACCAACCATAAAGCCTCTGGAAAGTGTCGAATATCTAAAACCTCTGGAAAGTGTCGAATATCTGATAAATATCCTCAATATTTCCAGTTTTATTAAAATAAAAGGTTATATCACATTTATGCTACAATATGCTAAGGCTTTGCATGTACCATACTTAATTACACCTCTATTTGATTGTCCTTGGTTTTACCATAACAGGAATGTGCTTTACTAAAACATACTGTCCTGTTACTAAATGTGTGAGGAGGAAGTATTTTTATTTTTAATTGAGATTTTTTTTCAGCAAATATCATGGCACAAAATATTTTTACAATTGATTGTGAGGAAACAATAACACTCTAAACGTTGGACCTCCAGCCTCTCAAGATTATTCTCACATGCATCACGTGTTCATTTTTGACTGTTAACTAGACTGTAGGTGTAGAACAGACAAAAAAAACAGCAAGAAAAAAGAAAAGTTTGATGAAATGTACAGTATTCACGTTATCCAATGTCTTGGAGCATAAACCTTTTTCTAAGGATTATCATCTACTTGCCCAATTCATATTTTCAAACATTATTATCTTCACTGTTTACAAAGTAAGAAACAGAAACAGAAATTGTTTTGGATTTGAGTAGTTTAAAGCTAAGGAAACATTTGGCCAGCAGCCACATCACCCTGCAACTCACAACTGGCAACCTACTGAAGGTGTGAGCCTGGTCAGTACCTGAATGGGAGACCTCCTGGGAAAAGGTTGCTGCTGGAAGAGGTGTTAGTGGGGCCAGCAGGGGGCGCTCACCTTACGGTCCAGGTGGTTCCTAATGCCCCAGTATAGTGACGGGGACACTATACTGTAAATAAGCGCCATCCTTCGGATGAGACTTAAAACTGAAGTCCTGACTCTCTGTGGTCATTAAGAATCCCAGGGTGTTTCTCGAAAAAGAGTAGGGGTGTAACCCCGGTGTCCTGGCCAAATTTCCCATTCCTCCTAATAATCCCCCTCCATGAATTGGCCACTCCAACGGCAGGTGGAGCGACACGCCAGTTGGAGTATTTCTCTGTCGCAGTTAATGGCAACATCAGCTCAAAGATTTGGTTCAAACCACCAAATGGAGACGGGTGTGCCGACAAGCGGACCCTGCTGATGCGGGATTAATGCTAGGAAAGAGACAAAATCTAAGGAAACATTAAAGTGAAAGGCTTCCTTAATGAAATAAAATGAAAAACTACATGAGTGTCTGTCATCAGTTAATTTGAAATGGAACAAACTTTCAGTAAAGAATTGTGCATCTAAATAAAGTCACAACATTAAGTAGTAAGTAGGAAATAAATATCATTTTTACAAAGCAAAGTTCTATAAAGATAGTTTTTAACCAGTATGTATTGCATGAAAGAAATCATTATCTTTAATTGTGTCTTAATTTTTGAGGAATGTTGAAAAATAATGTTTTTGATATGGAAGACAACCTTCATAATTTTCCTGCTGTGAGAAGTAGCAGGGGTTTCTGAAAGACAATTGCACTGCATGGAACTGCCATACTGCTAAAAGTCTCCAGAACTTAATTTTCCCTCAGTGTGCACTCTGTAAGCTGAAACAAAAAAATCAATCACCATGCTGTGAGAAAAGAGGTGACATACAAGAACATTAAACAGCAATTTAAAGTGGGGAAGTTACCTCTAACCTCCTTCTCATTTAAATCAGAACTGCATTTAGAAGAGCAGAATTGTTCTTTTCTTATGGCTAAAATGCCAAGAGCCTGATGCAATTATCATTTACTCTTGAATAAGAAAATCAATGAAAGATAAACTTCTGAAGCAGAGAAACTAAAATCATAACAGTACTGCATTTCTGAGAATTTAACTATAGTAGCTCTTGGATCTGTGATCGAAAGGATCATTATCTTGAAGTTCAGACACACTCAGAATTATGTAAACTAGCTGTAGAATAGTAGGATATTTCCACAGTTTGATAGACTTCCCAAAAATATCACAGCTAACATAATTAACTGTAATAGAATAAGGCACTGTGATATGGGATGTGTAGTTCATCCATTTTCCTCTGTGTCAATTTTGCTTCATTAAAGGCACCGGATTGACCAGAGTGTCTTCTGGGTCTCAAACACCTGCTGACAGCACATTTCAGACTTAATACAGATTCTGCAACCAGTAGGAGGGCCAGTGCTTTGATTTAATCTGATCCTAGGTTTAGCAAGACACCATAGCACTTTTGGGGTAGTGGTGAAGCTGTAATAATATATCATACCTGACTGTAATTGTTTGTAATTTTATTTTAAATCATTTAAAAATGAATGGGAAGAAAACTGCAAATGAGCAGTGATTTGTCTTTTCTGGGAGCACAAGTCTTGGAAGTACAATGAGAAAAATGGTGCAAAGCCTCACCTACGGTATTAACTTGCAAAAAGTTTCTTCACAGTCCAAGTGAAAGGAACACCATCTCTGCCTTTTCTCACATTGGCAAATGTGATTCCAAAGTAAGAGAATCAGAGCTTTTTAGACTGGTTTGATTTTGTACAAACTGGCTTCCACCTTTTTTTTAACTTTAATTTTTCAGGAGTGTGGTTTATAACAAACTGCCTCCAGTAATTTTGCAGTTTAGGCATGCACATGAAATCACAACACTGTAGCAAAATATAAAAGTAAGCGCAAAACATTCACTTGGTAATTTGACTCATGATATTATAATGCCATAATAGAAAATGTAATGCAGTATGTACCCATCCAACATCAGAAAGGTTATCCTGGTGCAGGTGACAGCAAACCAAAACCTATTCCAGAAGCATAGCGCATAAGGTGGAACTAAGAGCACATGACTGACAAAGGATGCCAGTCCTGTCACACAAAAAAGGGAAAATTTAGAATATCTAAATCTACAGGTTTATG